>NC_086320.1:166894337-167134337 GCF_036172605.1 Pelobates fuscus | reverse complement strand
CCTGTATATAGATATATATAGATAGAGATATATATATAGATAGAGATATATATATAGATAGAGATATATATATAGATAGAGATATATATATAGATAGAGATATATATATAGATAGAGATATATATATAGATAGAGATATATATATAGATAGAGATATATATATAGATAGAGATATATATATAGATAGAGATATATATATAGATAGAGATATATATATAGATATATATATAGATATATATATAGATATATATATAGATATATATATAGATATATATATAGATATATATATAGATATATATATAGATATATATATAGATATATATATAGATATATATATAGATATATATATAGATATATATATAGATATATATATATAGATATATATATATAGATATATATATAGATATATATATATAGATATATATATATAGATATATATATAGATATATATATAGATATATATATAGATATATATATAGATATAGATATATATATATATATATAGATATATATATATATATACACACACACACACAAATAAATTCGAAATCTGGCACTCTACCTTAAGTGATTATCCTCAAAAAATGCCTTGGTGCTGCAGAGCGTAGGTATGCAGAGAACAATGATTCAGAGCACTCCAAAGGACTTGTTTGAAAAAAGGCTTTATCTGTGTGAGAAGATCGACGTTTCGACCCGCAGGTCTTTATCAAGATGACAACAAATTTAAAATAGTGTCTTTATATAACCAAAATAATTAACAGGAAATTACTTACCCCAGTGTGACCGTGATGCCCCGCCACCATGTGTAACCGCTTGTGTAGTGATTGACATAGCATGCGTCGCAAAGTGATGACGTCACTCGTGTGTATCCAATGAGGATTAGGAATGGGCGTCATGTATCTATGGCAACAGCCGTTGCGTGCGCATGCGTGACAGTATAAAATGCGAAAATGTTTAAAACCAAGGAAGACGATCTGGCAACTATAAATAAATGAAAAGTGTGTATAGAATCGTATACCAGCCTGGATTTGTTCCCCAGATAAATGTCTAATGTGTTAGCGTGCATAATGCGCCATAAATAAAGGTTGTAGAGGAGCGTCTTGTAGTCATGGAGACGTCCTCACCATGCGCATGCGTAAAGAGATGTATAGCTCTAAGAGGGACCTAGAGGTATATAATGTGTGTAAGAGATATATAAGCAGTGTATTATGCTGCGTGAAACATGGATGCATATGGAATGGGTGATGAATCTAGTGGATTGACAAATATGGCATGGTGAAGATATGTGGATATAACGAGGAGAGAGATAAAGAAAGAAAGGAGGAGGAGTGTGGGATCCTGACAGTGTGCAGAATGGACAGTGTAAACGTGAGAAACGGACAACCTAAACTATATGTGATAGTGACACTACATATAATGACGCCAAATCATGTGTGGACACAGTGGGGGAAAGGGCAAGCGAAGAGAAAGCCTAGGTAGAGGATGATGGTGTGTGAACAAAGTGGTGGGTGGGTGTGAATATGTACAAAGTGTGGAGGTCCCGAGAAATCAGATGGGGAACAGGTATATACATGCAACGTATAACATACAGGTGCAGGCAATGGTAAATATATATACATATGTACAAGAATTATATATAAAGGGCCAGCGAAACCAGATATGGGAATAATGTATAAAGATAGCATATATCATATGGATATAGACATTGAATTGATGTCTGACTATGTATATCATAAGGGTGAGCATAAGAATGACGAGCTAATGGATAATTATATTTTCTAAGACTAGATAAGCGAGACAGCATTTAGCGATTGTCCAAGAAAGAGTGGAAGGATATATATTCGTTGAGGCCTCTAGGGTGCACTGTGTCGAGCGTCTTTATCCAGTACGTTTCTCGTTGGAGCAGACTTTTAGAGCGATCACCGCCTCTGGACAGTGGGGGGATATGGTCGATGGCGATGAACTTCAAAGTCGGGAGTCGATGGTTAGCTTCTAAAAAATGTTTAGCCACCGGTTTCTCCGTTTTGCCGTCCCTAAAGGCGGTCATAATGCCTGAGCGGTGTCCCCGCATTCTGTCTCGTAGTGTGAGGTCTGTCTTCCCCACATAGTAGAGACCACAGGGGCATGAGATAAGGTAGACCACGTGATCCCTGAGGCAAGTGATGTGGTGTCTGATGAGATATCGTTTTCCCGAGTGTGGATGGGCGAATGATGGACCTGTGAGCATGTGTCCGCATGTAACACAATTAGTGCATTTGAAGCACCCCATTTTCGTGTATCCTTTTTTGGTCTCGTATTGGTTGGTATAGTCGCTTTTTACCAAGATGTCCCTCAGGTTGCGGTTCCGTCTGAAAGCAATCCGGGGAGGATGAGAGAATGTAGGGTGCAGTGTAGGGTCTGCGGCCAATAGGTCCCATCTGTTTCGAATCACCTTCGCGATTCGATCGCTTGCTGTATGATACAAGAATGGTAGTGTGATGGTTGCTGGATTTTGTGGAGATGTGGAGGTTTTAGGCAGAGATTGATGAAAGATCTCAGTGGCTCTCTGTAGTGATCGTTTGAGTGTGTGGGGCGAGTATCCCCTCTGTAAAAAAGATTGCTGCATGGTATCCATCTGGTCTTTGATGTTGTCTGGATCTGAATTGTTCCGTAGTACCCTAAGGAACTGGGAGATCAGGAGAGATCTTTTAAGCGCACCTGGATGGAAGCTGGTGGCGTGTAGCACTGTATTACGATCGGACGTCTTTTTGTATAAGGTGTATCCGATGGAGTTCTGTGTTCGGTATAGCTCTACATCAAGAAATTGTATCCTGTTAGTGTCACTGCAGTGACTCAGACGTACGGGAGAGTCTATATTGTTTAGATCCTGGATCATCCCGTCAAACGATACAGGGGAGCCTGACCACAATATCAGAATGTCGTCCACATATCTAAAATAAGATATGATGTTGGACTGGTAGTTTGATAAAATATGTTCTTGCTCATAAGCATACATATAGCTATTGGCGTAGTTGGGCGCTATGGCCGATCCCATGGCTGTGCCTGTTTGTTGAACATAAAAGTGCTTCTCAAAACGAAAATAATTGTTAGTCAGAGTAAATTCTAGACATTCCAAGAGATACTCGATGGGGGGTCCCTGATATTGATCTGAATGGATCAAAATTTGTCTCATAGCCTCTAACCCCTCAGGATGGGGTATTATGGTGTAGAGGTTTTTAACGTCTACAGTAGCGAGGGTGATGGGTCCTTCCGGAAGAGAGATTTGTCCGAGGTGGGTGAGGAGATCTTGTGTGTTCTTAAGGCATGTTGGTATGAGTAAGGAGGGTGTTTTGCAGTGGTGGTCAATGAACTTCGCCAGTGGTTCTAATATGCCCCGTCTGGCGGACACAATGGGTCGTCCGGGAGGGTTGTTGAGGTCTTTGTGGACCTTGGGCAAGGTGTATAACACTGGAATGTTGGGATGTGGATCTATATATATATCACAATACAGTTAGAACGAAATAACATTTTTTATTTCATTTTTTAATGTATTTACATATTTAATTTTTTATTATATATATATATATATATATATATATATATATATATATATATATATATATATATATATATATATATATATATATATAACAATAATTATATATATATATATTTAATCAGTATCAGTCTACGTGTAATTTGAGAGATAGAGATAGGATCCTGATGAAAGTCCTGCTGTAGGACTGAAACGTCGATCACCTTTGGTTGTTGCAGAATAAAGCTAAGTTTATTTTCACCTATATGAAGTCCTTGGAGTGCTTTTCAAAACTACTATATGTATTATTGATGCCGACAAGCACCGGGCCACATAACTGACTACACTGGAGTGCAAGCTTTTGGACATTGAGAGATAGAGAGATAGATATATATATATATATATATTTTAGTAAAATACACCTATACAGTGTACGTATACACACATACACACACACACACACACACATTTTTACACTTAAAATTTATTTTATTTTCAGCCAGCAGGAGGACCACCTGTCATTACAGTTAGTCCCCTTGCTGGCAATACAGAAGCCAGCTATCCCTGCCATGTGATTGTGAGGTCCTCGCAAGGACCTCACTCTCACATGGCCGGGGGGACCGGAGGAGGAAGATCTGCCACGGGGGGCTCCCTGGGAGTCCCCCCCAACCGCGATCGCCGGCGTGGGACCGCCGGCGAACGGGTAAGTAAGGAAAGACCGGAGGGCGTACTATTACGCCCGGCGGCGTTTAGAGCCGCCTATAATAGGACGTAATAGTACGCCCTCCGGTCTTAAGGGGTTAAAGGGACACTCCAGGCACCCAGACCACTTCTGCCCATTGGAGTAGTCTGGGTGCCAACTCCCATCACCCTTAACCCTGCAAGTGTAATTATTGCAGTTTTTATAATAAGGTTAAAGTGCAATTACTTATTTGAACCGGTCACTCATGGGCACGGCCATCTTGATCCGGCAGGGTCCCTTTGGTGCCACGTCACTGGTGTATTGTTGTGCATGGGCAAGATTACAACAAGCATTGACATCTATGAAGGATCCCACGAACCTGTGGATCTTCCAGCGGTCGGGGCTGGTGACAGCTGTCGGGATTGACTGAGACTCCACCCTGACTGTAAGAATGTCAGGCAAAGGAAAAATACAGAGACAAAGAAAGTAGTCCTTACTTGGTCTCTGTATAGGTCTTAATGGAGTCTGAAATTCAGGGAAATTCCAACAGTCAAAATTAGTATTTCATAGTGAGTATCTTTGAAAAGTACTCATTTTTCAGGAGGGGATGACCGTGCTGCTTCTTCCACTTCTCAGTCAAATCTTCAGCAGAGTCTCTATGCCAATGTTTTGACTGACGAAGAGCAGATAAGACCTCCCCCATAGGAGGTATTTCTGCTCTCCCAAGCATAGCAACCACAGCAGCGCATTGGATGCTGTTGCTTTGGAAACTTCCTAGCTGGCCCTGCTAGCGCTGGTAAGGGTGTAGGAACCCCGGTCCAATGCAGGCAGCAAAGGCAAAGTGCAGGCAGCAGGGCAAATCGAAAAGGATTGCAGGGGAAGCAGAGAATGGACAGGAGTTTGGTACTGAAAAGTAACACCCATGAAGCTAAAGAAATTGCCGTGCTTGGAAAGAGGTATGGTGAATAAATCTCCTATTGAAAGTGAGGGGGAAGCTATTGTCCATGGGCAACGGGTGGGGGCTAAATGTAAAAATACCCCAAGCCCCTAGGTCCCCAAGCCCCTAGTCACCCTACCACCCATTAAAAATTAAAGGATCACTACAGTGTCAGGAAAACAAACTTGTTTTCCTAACACTATAGCATCCTTAGGACCCCCCACAGGCCCCCTCCCGTGGTGCTGAAAGAGTTAAAACCCCTTCAGTTACATTAATCCGGCACCGGGCTCCCTTGGCACTGTTGACCTCATCTCCCTCGCCGTCAGCTCCCGAGTGGAGCGGAATGCGTGGCAAGATCTGCACGCATTCAAACAGTCCACTAAATACCATTTGATGTCTAAAAGGCCAAATAAAAGTTCATAATACTCAAACTTATAAAATAAAAAAAACCTGAGCACAAAAAAACCCCAAGAAACCCCCCCCCCCCCCCCCCCAAAAAAAAAGAATCCATCTTCATCCACGCAGACTGAGCTCCGCAGGGCAGGGAAGGCTTATAAAGCCTTCCCACACCCTGCAATTTGACTCAGAGCACTCTGATAGGTAAATAGTGAGCCTTACAGGTAACCAATCGGGTAAAGCTCACTATTTACCTATCAGTGCACTCTTATTGGTTGGCTAGTAGTCCGTGCTATTCAATAGATGTCCCACCATGGGGACATTTGTTAGAGGGGAGGAGAGCTTTATTCTTACATCAGTGAGCAGCCACTGTGAGCTGCTCACTGTTTAGTAGGCATGCCCATACTCGCAGTATAGCAAGTAGCAGCATTCGGGAGATTTCAATCTCTCTTATGCTATTATAGGGGTCATATTGACCCCCATAGAGTGAGAGAGGACAAGGGGGGCTTAGGAAGTGGCTAAGAGCACAGCTCCCTGCCGCTTTTATTTTTACATATTATAAGGAGGGAGCTGAGAGTCCATATATCCCTCCTTGTAATAAAACTGAACAATTGAACACAGATATTCGGGGTTTGTTTGTTCGATCATCTGACATTTCTATTTATTCCTTCGTCTTTCTGACGAATGACTAGACGCAATTCCCATCCGAAGTTCGGACATAGCGCATGCCCAAGTGTTTAACTAGGCATGCGTGGAAATTTCACATCCCTATTTAGTGTGGGCAGATGACGTGTCCCACAGGGACTTCATCTGCCCATACAAAGATGCCAGCGCCCAGGACCCAGGTCCGGGCACAAAATAAAGATTAAAAAGTAGGTAATATGGGGGGCAATTAGATGTAGTGGAGTCGGGTTAAAACAAAAAACAAAAACTGGATTCGGCCATGATAGTGCCGCTTTAACTTTAGCAATTAGACACTTCTTGAAATGATGTGAGCTACCTAGATGAGAAATACATACTTGGGGTTAAAATAAGAGGGGGGGGGGGGGGGGGGGGAGGAATCTCACATGGTTATCATCTTTTTGTTTCCATTGAATCACATGAATGATGCATTGAAAAATTGAATAAACTCCATTCTAAGTCCTACAAGTAACTAGTCATAAAAATTAAGATAAGGAAACTTAACAAAAAAATATGTAAAAACAAGACTTTACCAAATCTGTAGATTCATCTTCTTCCACTTCAGCCTCATCCTCCTCATCCTCAACTACAGAGTCATCAATAGCTTCTTCATCCTCTGTAGCATCCTGTGCAGCAACTAAAGGACCTGTACACAGGCATAAAAAAAAGACAAAAATGAATTAGAAGGAGACATTTTCACAAATAGCAGAGTAGGGCACATTCTACATTCAGAATGTTCACAATACAATCTGAACTATTAATAGAACATTCTTCTGTTTTCTTTGGAGATTGTTGAATATACATCTGTATCACAACAAATCTTTATATATCTGTTCCTTGCTGGTTTTAGATTTAGCCATCTCCCCTTATAAAACAGTTTTATAGTATATAAGCACCCAGACAACTTAATTTAATTAAGTCCATGTTTTCTTAACCCTGCATGAGGGTGTTAGGCATGTTGAAAAATCCTATTGAAAATAATTTATTCAATGCTTTCTTATTAGGAAGAACTAGTGTGCATGTAGCAGTTGCCACGAATGTGCATTAGGATCCTGGAATGCATGGACATTGACAGAGGAGTCCTATCCAGTGCTGAGGAAGTTTGTCACTGGGATCATGTAAGTGTTAAACCCTTTACATGGCTGCTGGGAAGTGAGGGGGGGGGGGGTCACTTTGGCTTGTATTAAAGCAAAATTAAGCAATAAGATATATTGCTTTTACTGCTTACTGTCTCTTAGAAGTCAAAGATGGGACTACACTTGCAAATGCAGATTTTATCTGGCATAAATAACCCCGATTAAGAGATGTGTTTGCCTACAGAGAAACATGCTGCAGTAAAAATTAAACATTAATAAACCTAGCCACATAAAATCTACTAGAGTACATGAAACAAAGAAAAAAAAAAAGGCTATATTAAGCTTGATCTCCATGTCAGCTTTATAGGTATGTCAAAAACCAAACGATTTTCTAAAGGAAATCATATTTGAAAGTACAGAAAAATGAAGGCATAGCAGCTACATAACTCAAAGAAAATATAAAGTCCATTTAAACAGGCCCATACATCTTATTTCAGTTGTACCTCTATCAAAACGCTTACATGCAGAGAAGAATAAATCTGCTTAAACATGAACTCTAATAGCCCCACCAAAATAGACCAAAATCACCATGATAATCAATGTTTCACATAAACTTCGCATTCACCAATTTTACCTCGATGTGTATACAAAAAAATAATCCTTACTTTGTTTAACGTGAAAAGGTCAAGCAGTAGCTCTGAAAACATTGTTTCTAAAAAAAAATATCTAAATAAATGTTTAAAAGTGAGTGTGTGCCTCTCCATACATTGGTAGTAGGGGATACAGTCTGCTAGGAGGAGCCAGGGAATGAATGGACAGCAGGCGCAGAGTGACACGTCAGCCAGACATACAGCGCATACTATACACATAGTACACACACAGTGTGCAGATTATACACACACGTTACACATACACAGTGCATAGTACACACAGTGTGCAGATTATACACACACAGTGCATAGTATATATACACACACACAATGCACAGAGACACAATTTCCCGTGTGAGCAGACAGCCGGGTATCCAGCACGGTTAGGAGCAGCATTTAGCTCTCCTGCTCCTCAGGACTATGACTCCCATGGTGCCCAGCGTGCTAGCCATCTGGGCTGCGGACTGTTAGTACATAGCGTGTGGTCTCTCTCGGTCGGTCGGTCAGTCCGTGTGGTCTCGGTCGGTCAGTCAGTCGGTCAGTGTGGTCTCTCTCGGTCGGTGGGTCAGTGTGGTCTCTCTCTCGGTCAGTCAGTCAGTCAGTCAGTCGGTGTGGTCTCACTCTCTCGGTCGGTCAGTCAGCCACTGTGGTTTCTCTCAGTCAGTCAGTCAGTGTGGTCTCACACTCTCTCACTCTGGCTGTCTGTCTCTGAGCCGCTCTCACACTCTGTCTCACTCTCTCGGTCAGTCAGTCAGTCAGTGAGTGAGTCAGTGTGGTCCCCTGAGCCGCTCTCACCCGCGCCGTTTCCGAGCAGTGTGACCGGGAAGGCCAGCAGGAATAGCAGTAGCAGGCCGCGGAGGGAGGTCATGCTGGGTCCGATCCGTCGAGCTGTGTAGGAGAAGGAGGGGGTTGGCGGCCGCTTTCACCGCCTCTCAGACTGCTATCTAGGCCCCGCACGCAATGGCTGCACGATACGTATACTGCGGGGTGGGCGGGGCCGTCTCGTGATAGACTGACAGCAGAGGAAGTGGAATGGCTGCTTCCGGTGTGTGGGGAAGCGGACGTGGCCGCACTGAATGGCTGCCAGGGCCCTGGTCACCACAGCGGGGGAAGAGGCGGGGCCTGTAGCTGCGCGTGAAACGGCCGTGGCTGTAATACCTAGAACCCGCCACCAGGAGTGCTAACGTTCCGATGTGACGTCACTCGAATAATTCTACTTACCAGGGGAGGGATTTATTGTTTTTACTGGTAAGGGAATTGGATAGAACACCGGCACGCCGGCATTCTGTGTTCCATAGCAATGCCTTCCTCAAGTATGTTATCTGGTCTGAGCCATTCTGTCCCCTCACACCTCGGCAATTAGCTAGCGTCCTCCTACCTAGGGATCAGCCTGGCTGAAGGGGCTGCTTGGCGAGGTTCGGTAACTAGTGTTCCAGTTACTCTGCGCTGTGCAAACAGGGGATTCCGAGATCAGACTTTCTCACAACTGCTTTTGCTGTCCATCCCAAACAAACTAGTTTGAAGCCCTTTCCAGTTTTGCAACAAACTAGGGGGTCCTTCTTGATCCCAGAATAGCAGTCACATCTCTCCTTGGATCAAGAAGCTATTACCCCACAAATTAAAATTTTGTAGTCCACCTCTGCACGTTTTCTGGATCCATAATATCCTTCTTTAGAACAGGTGCCCCAAACTGCACAGCATATACAAGGTGTGGTCTTACCATAAGGAGGCAAAATTATATTTTCATCCTGAGAATTAATGCCCCTTTTTGTAGATCACAATACCTCAGTGGCCGTAGCAACTGCTGAGTGACATTACACTTTGTTGCCTAGTTTGTTGTCGATAACGATTCCCAAATCCTTCTCGTGTGTTGTTATTCCTAATTCAGTACCATTAGGGTACAAATCGCTAATGCATTCTTTGCTCGGATTTTTCTACGTTAAAAGTTTAATCTGCCATTTTAGTGCCCCCATCTATCTAAATCCTCTGCATTGAAAAAATATTCTGCTCACATTGTATTACTTTGCAGAGTTTTGTGTAATTTGCAAACACTAAAACATGACTTTCAATGCCTATTTCAAGATCATTTATAAATATTTTAAATATAAGCTGTAATAGAACAGAACCCTGAGGGACACCAATTACCATGTTTGTCCAGCTTGAAAATTTACCATTTATGACAACTCTCTGTACTCTCTTTAAGTCAATGTTCTACCAAAGAACAAGATTTTTAATCTAAACCATTAGTTCCCAACCTATCCTCATGATAGGTATAGTATCTCTATTAGAATTAATGAGGAAACTACATAAATCTTTAATTGTTGCTGGGCCATGAGCACTGGTTTGAGTACCACTGATCTAGACCAATTTATTTTAGTTTGAACTCTAACATTTTGTGAGGAAACTTATCAAACACCGTGGCAAAATTAAAAGGAGATCATATCCATTGCAACACCCTGGTCTATACTTTTACTTATGTAGAATTGAATTAAGTTAGTTTGTCATGACCTATCTTTCATAAAACAATGCTGATTTTTGCCAATAACAATTTAGGGTTAACATAAGGGTAAAACTAAGTTAATTCAATTATTTTTCTAACCCTAACAGAAATACTAAATTTAACCCTAGACATTAGTGTTACTTTTTCTAAGGTGTTACTCATGCTACGTTGGAGTTTAACTGATTAACGCCATCAGGGCGTTCCATGCTGCCCTGAACAAAGCTGCTTAACCCCTTAAGGATACATGACATGTGTGACATGTCATGATTCCCTTTTATTCCAGAAGTTTGGTCCTTAAGGAGTTAAACGCTGTTTGGGTGGCATGGAATGCCTTAATGGTTTGAAGTTCCCCAAGCTTACCTACGGCTGTGATCTGAGTCGATTACGGTCGGGGGGATTTTATTAAAGGACACGGAGGCTCATATTAGGCTTATCTCTTTCTTTTATTCCTCAGCAGCAAATACAGTTAAGGTATCTATGATATAGAAAAAACTGTAGAAATACCCCACAGGGTTAACACATTACATCATCATTATCTCCCAGCCTATGGGAGCAGTCCATCTGTAATATCCTGTCACGTGACCTCCTCTCTTCCTCTTTCCTGATGGTGCCGAAGCCAGTATTCATTAACAACAATCAACAAAACACATAACTAATCAACAGAACATGCTGGTAGTTCCACTTATTGACGACGACTCCCTCCGAGAGAAGACGGATCCTCGGGAACTGATCCTTTCAAACTGTAGAAGGTGTCGGTGTTGCCGGGAGGTGTTTTTAGTATTCCGGCTAGAAAGGACAAAGAGAACAGGTGGTAAAATATGTTCTCGTCAACTATTTTCATATCACCGTAATGTTAAACGATTGTCAGTGCATATAATCGGTTTATACCTAAGCAAGTAATTACTATACATCTGTTAAGCTCGTAAAAACCAAACCTTAAAGATGTTAATTCGTACACTTATATCCACATTTATTACGTACCTGGGTTGGGATACAAATTTTTCGAGTGTATCCGATCTGGGTGGGCTAATACTCGCCTCTGTGTCCTTAATAAAATCATGATTTTACGTCATGTAATTAGTAAAATCTGGTAATTTTATAAACGGACACGGAGGCTCTTATTAGGCTTTTTCAAAGCTGTGAAATAACCATAGATGAAACATGTTCTGTAGGTCGAAATAATGTTCTCTAAACGTAGATTCACAGGACCAATCTGCTGTTCTAAGAAGGATTCGCTATTTTCACGCCAAATTTCCTCTCAAGCCTCTCAAGCAACAATACGTTACCTATGAATCCTCTGTGTTACACAAGTCTACGTGCTGGATCATTCTGTAATCCTGACAACAACGCACTAATAATGGTCATGAAAGATGACTTTGTTAAAGCTAGATCTAATTGGAGACTGAACGAACAACTATTAAAAAAAATCAAGATGTGGACACTATAAAAAAGGCTATAGATGATTATTTTAGAGAAAACAAAAATCCGGAGATATCAATGCCAATGCTTTGGTGTGCATTTAAATGCACAATCAGGGGACAATTTATAAAAATGGGCTCAGAAGAAAAAAGGAAAAAGTCTCAGAATTTAGCACAATTATGAATCAAATATGATACTCTTGAAAAACAGAATAAAAATAGTCCTACGGGAGGCGGAGCCTAACCGCTGAGACTAATGGACGCACATTGCTGAAGCTCCGAGCGAAAGTCGAGAAATAGCTCTTAAAAAACGGGATACATCACCCCCACGGACAACTACACAAACGGGGGAACACTCCTAACCTCATGGGGCGAAAAAATAAAAAAATCGTGGCGGACAAACCTGCACCAGGGCTGACGATAGGAGACATGTGGCGGCAAGCACGCAGCACGGGAGAATCCAACATGGCGGCCCTCCACGGAGGCTGCTCGGACTTCTACTCGGATGACTACTCTGAAGGCGCAGAGGAGGATTACCTCCCACCTCCAGCCCCTAAACAGCCGGCGAAACTTAATAATCCCAAAGCTGACAAGGATGCAGACCTGGTAACTACCGGGGTATTGAAGGCATTGCTAGCAGACTTACAGAAGAATATCCTCACGGACGTCACCGCACTGAGAGGAGAGCTGCAGGGCCTGACAGGCCGCATAACAACACTGGAGGTCTCCTCCCAAGATCACCAGCAGCACATATCCTCACTCCAGACGGCCGTACAAGACTTACAACGCCAGAACCTACAACATGAAAGGCGTTTTGCGGCCCAAGAGGATAAAAGAAGAAGATGTAATTTAAAGGTCAGAGGGGTCCCAGACGAGCTACCGGAGACGGAATTACCACAAATGCTCAAGAAAATGCTGACGGCCATACAACCCGCCAGCCAAGCTAAGCCCATCACTCCCACGGACTTTTTCAGGGTCCCCAAACCTCCCGGGGCTCCGGCCACAGCAACCAAAGATACAATACTCACCTTTAGAAATGGGAAGGACAAATCGGCGATCCTCGCTACTCTCCGAGGCAAGACCTCACTACAGTATGAAGGCATGAGCCTGACATTCTACGCCGACCTGTCCGACCACTCCGTCCTCTCACAACCTTGCTCCAGCGCAACAACATAAGGTACCGCTGGCGACCCTTCCAAACACTCCTCGTTCAACAAGGAGACAATACACACCAAATCCACGACGCTCGGGACTGTCACGGCTAGTAATGTGGTCCAGCACGCAGAAACTATGTAAACATATACATAAGTAAGAAAAGGAAAATAACAGGATAGAGCGTAAACCGGACCTTAGAATGGCCGGACTAATACGCTAGAGACAGAGAATGGTCAAAGGGAAAGCCGAGGTCTAGGAAGCCAGAAAATACTCAATACCGATAAAACAAGCCAAGTCAGGGAAACCAGAGATCAGAATAACCAGGGAAACGCCAAGGATCAGGATACCAGGAAATCAGAAACACGAAAATAGCACTCTCAGGAAACCAGGAAACTGAAACCACGACAGGGCAAAGTACTGGGGTGAATTAGGGGTTTAAATACCCCTCTCTAAGCTATGATTGGTCAGAGGGCGACCTCTGACCCCAGAACGTGCGTGTGCGTTGACGTCGTGACGTCACGCACATGTTAGTATAATTCTCGGGGGGCGGGGCTATCCATAGACGCGACCACGTGGTCGGCGCCATATTGGATTCGGGCGTGATGCCCGGAAGAACTAAGTGCGCGGTTCCCGGCTCGCCGACGAGCAGGTAAGCTCGTGTAGTCGGTGCGGTAGTGCCGGTCGGGCACGGCCGTGAGGCTTGGCGGGCCGGTGATCGCAACAGTACCCCCCACTCGAAGACCGCGCACCGGGCGGGAAGGACCCGGCTTAAGAGGAAAGCGGTTGTGAAATGACCGGATAAGACGGGGCACATGGACCCGTTCAGCAGGAACCCAACAACGTTCCTCGGGACCATAACCCTTCCAGTCAACGAGATAGGACAAGACACCTCTGGATAATTTGGAGTCCATGATAGAACGGACTTCATATTCTTCTTGATCACCCACTACCAAGGGCGGAGGAGGAGTGGATAACCTGGTGTAGCGATTGCAAGTAAGGGGCTTGAGCAGAGACACATGGAAAGTATTCGCAATTCTCATATGAGCCGGTAGTGCCAAAGAATAGGTCACTGGATTAATACGTTGGGTAACTCGAAAGGGACCTATGTACCGAGGGGCAAATTTCATGGACGGGACCTTAAGTTTGATATGTTTTGTGGAGAGCCACACCCTGTCACCTGGAAGATAGACAGGATTAGCGCCCCGTTTTTTATCAGCTTGGACCTTTGCTCGTAATTAAGCTTTTTGCAGAGCTGAATGGACGGAATCCCAGGTATCATGAATCGATTCTAAACGGGTGTTCAAAGCAGGAATTTCCGTGTCTGAGAATTCAGAAGGAAAAACAGCGGGTGATAACCCTGATTTACAAAGAATGGACTATGATTAGAAGATTCATGAGTGGCGTTGTTCCTGGCGAACTCAGCCATGGGTAAGAGCTCATACCAGTTAGACTGATTGGCATTTATAAAGCAACGTAAATAGGCTTCTAAAGACTGATTCACCCTCTCTGCTGCTCCATTTGTTTGAGGGTGATACGCCGACGAAAAGGAGAGTTCGATGCCCAATTGCTTACAAAAGGAACGCCAAAACCTAGAAACAAACTGGGTACCTATGTCAGATACTATGCTTTTGGGTACACCATGCAACCGAAAGATCTCTCTCAAGAATATTTGAACTAGATTTTGAGCAGATGGTAATTTTTTAAGTGGGACAAAATGTGCCATCTTTGTGAATCTATCGATAACCATAAGGACTGTATTAAACCCGTTTGAACTGGGTAGATCCACAATGAAATCCATGGCTAAGTGGGTCCATGGAGCACTAGGTATGGGCAGTGGTTGTAACAGTCCAGGAGGCGATCTAGGAGGAACTTTAGAAACGGCACATATTTGACATGCCCCAACATAATCTTTGATATCGTTTCTAAGAGCAGGCCACCAAAACCTCCGGGAGATGGCAGAGAGAGTTTTATGGACTCCAGGATGGCCCGCTGTGAGGTTGTCATGGAACAAATCTAGTACCTTTTTTCGAAACTGAGGTGACACATACAGTTTGTCCGGAGGTTTTCCCACAGGTGCCTGAGTTTGATCTGCTATTATGGCACAGAAGAGTGGAGAAGACACTTCGGAAACTGTAGTGGCAATGAGGCATTCAGGAGGTATAATAGGATATATCACCTGTTCCGGAACTTCATCTGTCTCAAACTGCCTAGAAAGTGCATCTGCCTTGGTGTTTTTAGTACCAGGCCTGTACGTAATTACGAAATTGAATCGGGAGAGGAACAATGACCATCTAGCCTGACGAGAGGACAGTCTCTTAGCGTCCCCAATATAAGCCAAATTCTTATGATCAGTAAAGATCAAAAGTGGCTCTTTGGAACCTTCCAAGAGATGCCTCCATTCCTTAAGGGCAAGTACAATGGCCAAAAGTTCCCTATTCCCTATGTCATAATTCTTCTCTGCAGGTGTGAGTTTGCGAGAGTAAAATCCACAGGGATGTAAAGGCGTATCAGGACTTTCTCTTTGAGACAGAATGGCTCCAACTCCTGTCTCTGATGCATCCACCTCTAGGATAAATGGTTTGGTTGGATCAGGATGGGTCAGGACAGGTGCTGAGGAAAATAAAGATTTTAACCGTTCAAATGCCTCTCTTGCTTCTTTGGGACAAGATGTACAATTTGCTCCTTTTTTGGTTAAATTGGTTATTGGGGAAATCACGGAGGAAAATCCCTTTATGAATTTGCGGTAGTAATTCGCAAAACCTATAAAGCGTTGAGTAGCTTTAAGGCCCTTGGGTAATGGCCACTGTAAGACTGCCTCCAGTTTGCGGGGATCCATCTGGAAACCAGACGGAGATATAACGTATCCAAGGAATTGTATCTCCGTTTGGTCAAACTGGCATTTCTCCAGTTTACAGTAAAGGCCGTTCTGTAACAGGGTTTTCAGTACAATTCTCACATGTTCGTGATGTGTCTCTAGGTCTGGGGAATAGATGAGAATGTCGTCCAAGTACACTAGAACGAACATGTGAAGGTACTCTCTTAGGACATCGTTAATAAAATCCTGGAATACCGCTGGAGCGTTACATAATCCAAACGGCATAACCAGGTATTCGTAATGTCCCATTCTGGTGTTAAATGCGGTCATCCATTCGTGACCGTCCTTAATCCTGACTAGATTGTATGCACTTCGGAGATCGAGCTTAGTAAAGACTCGAGCTCCCTTCAATCTGTCAAACAGCTCTGATATAAGGGGAATAGGGTAGGCATTTTTTATGGTAATCCTATTCAAACCCCTATAATCGATACAGGGGCGTAGGTCTCCTTCTTTTTTAGAGACAAAGAAGAATCCAGCCCCGGCTGGTGAGGAGGATCTACGGATCTATGGATCTATGACCCTTTCTGAGAGCATCCTTAATATATTCCTCCAAACAAAGATTTTCCTGGGGGGACAAGGCATAAACTCCTCCCTTGGGAGGCATAGTCCCTGGTAATAAGTTTATAGTACAGTCATAAGGTCTATGAGGAGGTAACCCTTCTGACTGGACCTTGTTAAATACCTCTTTCAAATCCATATACTGCAGCGGAATTTGTGTGGTCAAGGGAGGTGCAACAGGAACATTAATGGTACCAATAGGTTGTGGGATTTGCTTAAAGCAAACACCTTTGCATCTCTCACCCCAACTCACAATCTCTCCTTCAATCCAATCCAAACGTGGATTGTGTTTCAGGAGCCAAGGGAAACCGAGTATTATCGGAACTGTAGGTGAAGATATGATTTGAAAGGTCATTTCTTCAGAGTGGAGAATACCCACTGAAACAGTGATTGGCAGAGTTTCGTGTGTGATGAAAGGCTGGGTAAGAGGCCTTCCATCAATGGCCTCGACTGCTATAGGTTTCTCTTTATGTCTTAAGGGCAGGAGATGTTTTGCAGAGAATTCTTTGTCTAGGAAATTCTCCGCTGCCCCAGAGTCAATCATAGCCTCACACTGAACAGTAGTGTTCTTGAAAGACAAGGTTACTTTGACAAGGAAACGGTTCTTAGTCAATTTAGGGGACATATACATCACACCTAAGGTCGGTCCCCGTACGTGCCTTAGGTGTGCAAGTTTTCCGGCCGAACCGGGCATGACGATCTTAGATGTCCCTTCTTGCCACAATACATACATAACCCCTCGTTTCGTCTGTGTTGTCTCTCTGCCTCAGTGAGTTTAGCGCTACCCAATTGCATGGGTTCAGGTTCTGGAAGAGGCGTTTGGCTACTCACCACTGGGTTAGAGAAACGAGGAGCTATGGACAAATTAGAACGTCTGTTACGTTGTTTGTTTTTCTCTCTCTCTCTGAGCCGGTTATCAATGTCTTTCATGTAGGCAATAAACTCATTAAGATTAACCGGAAGGTCTCTAGCTGCGGTCTCATCTTGTATACTCTCAGCTAGACCTTCAGAGAAAGCAGCCACCAGACCACTATTGGTCCAATCAACCTCAGACGCCAATGTCCTGAACTCTATGGCATAATCGGCTACAGAACGACTGCCTTGCTTGATTCTCATAAGGGCTTTGGCAGCGTTCTTCTCCCTGCCTTTAGGTTCAAACGTAGCCTTAAAAGCCGTAAGAAAGGTACTGTAATCACGGGCTACTGCGTCACCACTTTCCCATAAGGGGTTAGCCCAGGTCAAGGCTTTTCCAGTTAATTGGTTCATCAGCCTATTTTAGATCTATCTGTTGGGAATGAACCTGGGGAGGCCTCAAAGTGGTATTCAATTTGGTTTAAAAAACCTCTGAATTCCTTAGAATCACCTCCATAACGAGGGGGCGGTGACAGGGTTATGGACGGTGGTTTATGTGGTACGGGAACCACTACAGGTGGCGGAACCACAGGTGGTACAGGAGGGACCTCTAAATAGGCAGTCCTCTGGAGCAAGGTCTGAAATGCCTGGGCAAATTGGTCTAACCTGTGGTCCATATCCTCCACCCTATTTTCACAGGCGATCATATGTTTGCATAGTTCTGCAGGATCCATGGCCCTGTCGTAATGTCACGGCTAGTAATGTGGTCCAGCACGCAGAAACTATGTAAACATATACATAAGTAAGAAAAGGAAAATAACAGGATAGAGCGTAAACCGGACCTTAGAATGGCCGGACTAATACGCTAGAGACAGAGAATGGTCAAAGGGAAAGCCGAGGTCTAGGAAGCCAGAAAATACTCAATACCGATAAAACAAGCCAAGTCAGGGAAACCAGAGATCAGAATAACCAGGGAAACGCCAAGGATCAGGATACCAGGAAATCAGAAACACGAAAATAGCACTCTCAGGAAACCAGGAAACTGAAACCACGACAGGGCAAAGTACTGGGGTGAATTAGGGGTTTAAATACCCCTCTCTAAGCTATGATTGGTCAGAGGGCGACCTCTGACCCCAGAACGTGCGTGTGCGTTGACGTTGTGACGTCACGCACACGTTAGTATAATTCTCGGGGGCGGGGCTATCCATAGACGCGACCACGTGGTCGGCGCCATATTGGATTCGGGCGTGATGCCCGGAAGAACTAAGTGCGCGGTTCCCGGCTCGCCGACGAGCAGGTAAGCTCGTGTAGTCGGTGCGGTCGTGCCGGTCGGGCACGGCCGTGAGGCTCGGCGGGCCGGTGACCGCAACAGGGACACAGCCAACCTCCTACAAACCTTGGGCCTTCCACAGATCCCACACACCCAAGAGAGAACCCAAGAGCATACCTCCCCAAACCGCAACTGGGACCCGGCATGAATTCCCGCATTTGTACCGAGAAATAATACGCCGGACGCCTACGCCTCGATCACCACTTAAATGGAGAGGCACAGGCACTCCCACTCACCTGCACGGCGCAGTGAACCACCCTTCAAGGCTCAACGCTCTCAGACACACCGCTTGACCGTTATCCAACTGCAGAACCCTGGTTCTCTATCCACCGGACCACGCACAACACCCCTTACTGTGTGCCTTGACCTCTACGGCGCGATGCGGCATACCCGAAAACCAGTGGGCTCCAACTCCACGGACATTTCTCATTTTTTCCCTGACAGCAACAACTTTGAAGCGCACTATAGACACAGATCGACTGCTCCAGTACCCGCCAGCAACCAACTGCAGCAGCATCTCGATATCAGGTTGGCATACTAGACCTCCGAGGTAGGCACAGGTTGATGGCGAATTAAAATCACAGGGACTTACGCTACCCACCGTTGCCCTTGCCGCACTACCCAAACGCGCAATCTTGGGACACTACCTCTGAGTTGAACTTTTATCAGGACTTCTAATGTTAGGGTCATGTTTTCTTGTACCTTCAGTTGTTATTTTTAAGGCAATAGCCAGGCTGATACCCCAAAACGCTAACATGCTTGAGCGTTGTTCAGCTGCAAATGTTTTGTTTTTTGTTTTTTTTACCTCAAGACTGACATAATGGGTCACTCAGGGTCCTACAACCTGTTATTAATTCTTTCCGGTCTACTGTCTCTGACCCACCCTCTCATCTTGTTGCCAGTATTGTATTAAATACCTAACTAACCGGTAAACACCCACAAAAATGGTTGAGCACCTACATACCATAATCTTGTTTAGCTCCTGCCTTGACTCCTCAGTTACTAACGACTACTGTGGCACTGAAATGCATAGGGTGCAATCTGCCAATCCAGCACCTTAATAAGTGCGATATTATAGTTCTCCACAAGGCGCATAGCAGGCTTTTTTCATAGCCTCCCGTTAAAATTACCCTACACTATGTAAGCCGCGCTTTTCGTTTGATTTTCAGTTTAACCCATGACAAATCATCTGTTAGCTAATACACAACACTCTGTATCATAAATTGACGGCCCTAGGAAATCATCTTGGCAACGCCCACAAACACATAAGATAGCCAGCTTAGGAGTCACGTCAAGTACCGGCTGTAACGGGTACAAGGTGTAATACCACAACTCTTCATCTTCTCATTAAATTGCAAAGGATAATTTACCACGCATACCTGATTGGACCAACACCCGGCGACTAACACCGTTAAATTGTACTGATCCTCCACTTGTCTTATTCGACAATACACTTCCTATTTTCACAGTCTGAAGGCTCCTACCAATTACAAGTAATGTACAGAAGTTTCAATGACCGTTCATGGGCCTGTTTTACATTTTACATGACCAACCTACAGCAGCAGACTTACCCTACCGTTAAATTTACATATGCACCTCATCTCTTGCCTAGCCTAGCCTAGCTTGCACTTAAAGTTATGTTAAAGTTTAAATACAAAACCACGATTTCATTAAGCGTCTCCCAAACGGAATCAACTACACCAGTACGATGGTATAGCTGCTATCACACTGGACGCGACAACACAATTATATTCCACGAGCAGAAAGTGTAAACCACGTTATATTAGTTACATTTTAGCTTAATTTCAGTTATGATTATGTTTTAAGCGCTGACAATCGATACCTATACCGCATATCTCAACCTTATAAAAATGTGCAAGATCAATCCTGTACCTCTGTTTTAATGTTTTATACTGTGCTGGAGGATTACCGTTGGGGTACCTCTCAAGCAAATGTACTAAGCTTATGCACTACAAAAATAAAGAATTAAAAAAAAAAAAAAAATAGTCCTACGATAAAAACAAGCGAAGAATTAAAAGAAACAAGAGAGACAATAACATTTTGATTTATAAATCTAATTTAGTCTTAGAATGTTTAAAAAGAACATGGTATTATAAAGGGAACAAGGCGGATACATTATTAACAAATAGATTAAAAAAATAAAAAAATTATCTCTAAAATAAGAACAGGAGAATAATTAATTCTGTCACCAGATAAGATTGGCAAAGCATTTCAAGAGTATTATTCAGGCTTATATAATCTACCAGAGAGAAAAGGAATTAATAAGATGTCAGATTTCTTTCTTCAACTTAAACTTCCAAGGATAACAGAAGGACAGTTGACATTATTAAATGAACCTATCTCACCAATTGAAGTAGAAACAGCTTTCAAAAAGCTAAAGAAAAAGAAAGCAACAGCACCAAGCACTAGATGGGTTCAGTAACTGTTTCTATAGAATGTTTTAAAGGAAATATCATTGAACCAATTACAGAAATGGTTAATCATTTTATGATAGGTGGAAATACTCCTAGAGAGATGCTGAAGGCTCACATTGTGCCTATCCCAAGGCCGGATAAAAAGCCGGAACTAGTAACAAACTATAGACTCATTTCGCTGTTAAGTAGTGATATAAAAATTTATTTGTCAGTTTTAGCGGATAGGATCGCTAATTAGAGATGTCCCGAATAGTTCGCTGGCGAATAGTTCCTGGCGAACATAGCTTGCTCGCGTTCGCCACGGACGGCGAACATATGCGATATTCGGTCCGCCCCCTATTCGTCATCATCGAGTAAACTTTGACCCTGTACCTCACAGTCAGCAGACACATTCCAGCCAATTAGCAGCAGACCCTCCCTCCCAGACCATCCCACCTCCTGGACAGCATCCATTTTAGATTCATTCGGAAGCTGCATTCTTTTTTTTTTTTGTATCTTTTTTTTTTTTTAGACAGTTTAGACAGTGTTATATTTGAGCATGCTAGGCTGAACGTGCGTATATCATGGCTAGTTGCACTGAGGGTATGAGTATATAGCAGTACATTGTTGTGAAAGATGGCTGTCATGTTTAGGGTGTAGCTTGCACGTTATCAACTGTGTATTTATATCAGCAGCTCCACCACTAGTTATAAATCAATTGTGAGTCGCCCCATGAGATGAGACTAGTGAATAACATAATACATGAACGGTTAAGGTAAAGGCATGTAAGGAACTACGTCAATAAACTCTTTAGGAGGTGAAATAATGACATGTTTAACCCCTTAAGGACACATGACATGTGTGACATGTCATGATTCCCTTTTATTCCAGAAGTTTGGTCCTTAAGGGGTTAAACGCTTGCTACTTTACGATTAGTTAATGTGCAGAGAGCAGTTCATGTGATCAAAGGCATGGTGTGGAGGATCGGCTATAGTGGGACATGCTTGGCAGGCTGCTGTTTACTGTTTGTGCTCATCCGATCCCTTCTGGGCGCCAGGTGCAGACCCTGGGAGTCCCTGATACCTGGAACAACAAATGCAAGTCTCTGGCTGAGTGTCGGGTTCGCGGCTTGAGGTGGTGGAAGCTTGTTTTGTCGGGTGGTCGGATCTGTCCCGGTGGTGCTTCACGTCCGGTGCGGGATTGTGGTGGCTTAAGGTGGAGGCGAGTGCTTGACGTGGGGCAGGCTCTGCATTTGTTTGTGCCTCCGGTCCCGTCTTCGACGCCTTTTGCTTTGGTGGATTTTAATGGGGACTGCTTCACTTAGCTGTGGTGGAGCTTGTTGGGGCTGTGGTGGAGCTTGTTGGGGCTTCCTGCTTGTTATTTGCTTCCAAAATTGATTAAAGTGTCTGTCAAGCTTAGACTCAATATCCTGCCATGCTTTGCTGGTACCAGGAGGACACGCGGCTGCCGCCATATTGGGAGAGTCGCAGATGAGTATGTCAGCCTGGGCAGCTGTGCTCTGTGCGTCCATTAGCTCCAGACAGCCTCTCAGGGGTGGACCGGGATAACCCCCACCGGTCCGAGGGGGAAGGGTAACGGAGCTCCTGCCGGGAAGTAGCTGCTCCTGGGCATCCCAGGATCGGGAGATCGGCCGCCTCTCCTGCCCGGTGAGCACCAGGCCACACTTGCCACACAGTGGTAAGTAAGACTCTGTCGAGTTCCTGACTGCTATTAAGCATGTCGGGTCGGTCAGGTAGGAGCAACATTGCTGGGTCATCCCCTTCTGGGGTGAAATTCGCTTGTTGATAGCTGCTTAAAGTGAGATATTGAGGGAGCTCACACAAAGTGCGTCTTTCCTCCATGACAGCTAGGCCCCGTCCCCCGGAAGCTGCATTCTTAGTGAGAGGAGGGACAGTGTAGCTGCTGCTGATTTAATAGGGAAATCGATAGCTAGGCTAGTGTATTCAGTGTCCACTACAGTCCTGAAGGACTCATCTGATCTCTGCTGTAAGGACAGCACCCCAAAAAGCCCTTTTTAGGGCTAGAACATCAGTCTGCTTTTTTTTTTTCCTGTGTAATCTAATTGCAGTTGCCTGCCTGCCAGCGTGTGTGTCAGGCTCACAGCGTATACTGTGCCCACTTGCCCAGTGCCACCACTCATATCTGGTGTCACAATAGCTTGCATTTTAAAAAAACTAAACTTTTTTGACTGTAATATAATAGCAGTCAGTTTCCTTCACACGGGTGCGTTTCAGGGCCTGCCAGGGCACAGTGTCACACCAGTGCAACTCATATCTGGTGTAACAGTAGTGTACATTAAAAAAAAAAACTAGAAATTTGACTGTTAAATAATAGCAGTCAGTTTCCTTCACACGTGTGCGTTTCAGGGCCTGCCAGGGCACAGTGTAACACCAGTGCAACTCATATCTGGTGTAACAGTAGTGTACATTAAAAAAAAAAACTAGAAATTTGACTGTGAAATAATAGCAGTCAGTTTCCTTCACACGTGTGCGTTTCAGGGCCTGCCAGGGCACAGTGTAACACCAGTGCAACTCATATCTGGTTTAACTGTAGTGTACATTTAAAAAAAAAAAAAAAATACAATTTTGACTGTAATAGATTGAATAGCAGTTAGTTGTCTGCAAGCGTGTGTGTCAGGCCTACAGAGTCTACTATGCCAACTTCTGCCAGTGCACAGTGCCACTCATATCTGTTGTCACAGTAGCTTGCACGCATAGTACCACTAATCGAAAAAAAAAAATGAGAGGCA
Source organism: Pelobates fuscus (assembly GCF_036172605.1). NCBI lineage: Eukaryota > Metazoa > Chordata > Amphibia > Anura > Pelobatidae > Pelobates > Pelobates fuscus. The sequence continues at coordinate 167,110,529 of NC_086320.1, read as the reverse complement.
GAGGCAGAGGCAGGCCACCCCGCAGGGGCCGTCGTGGTCGTGGTGCTGTGATTCCCTTTGGCCCTAGAATAATGCCCAGTGTTCAGAGGCCACGTACCCTGAACTCGAAAAGTTCTGAGGACATAGTTGACTGGCTAACACAGGACACCCAGTCTTCTACAGCTTCTGCTCGGAACCTTGACACACCATCCTCCTACAGCTTAGCTTCGGGCACCTCTCAAGTTACCACTCGCCCGCCTGCCGCCACCACCAACACTAGCACCACAGCCGCTTCACTTGATCTGTCAGAGGAGTTATTTATACATCGGTTGGAAGAAATGAGTGATGCACAACCATTATTGCCAGAGGATGTAGATAACAGGGATATGTCTCAGTAAGGCAGCATTACACACATGGACGTACGGTGTGATGATGATATGTTGTACCCGCTGCTGCTTCCTTTGCTGAGTTGTCAGATACAAGTGAAGCGGTTGATGATGACGATGCATCTGTGGATGTCACGTGGGTGCCCGCTAGAAGAGAAGAAGAACAGGGGGAAAGTTCAGATGGGGAGACAGAGAGGAGGAGGAGACGAGTTGGAAGCAGGGGGAGGTCGTCGCAAGGAGCTAGTGGCACAGTCAGACAGCATGCATCGGCACCCGGGGTCAGCCAGACAGCACGCCAATCAACGCATGCTGTTGCCACCACCAGAATGCCGTCATTGCAGAGCTCAGCAGTGTGGCATTTTTTTGGTGTGTCTGCCTCTGACAACAGCGATGCCATTTGCAACCTGTGCCAAAAGAAACTGAGTCGTGGGAAGTCCAACACCCACCTAGGTACAACTGCTTTGCAAAGGCACATGATCGCACATCACAAACACCTATGGGATCAACACATGAGTACAAGCAGCACACAAACTCAAAGCCGCCATCCTCCTCCTGGTCCAGCATCTTCAGCCACGTCAACCACTGCTGTCCTCCTTGCCCCCTCTCAACCATCCGCCACTCCGTCTCTCGCCTTGAGCAGTTCCTGCTCATCTGCCCACAGTCAGGTGTCTGTCAAGGACATGTTTGAGCGTAAGAAGCCAATGTCACAAAGTCACCCCCTTGCCCGACATCTGACAGCTGGCTTGTCTGAACTGTTAGCCCGCCAGCTTTTACCATACAAGCTGGTGTAGTCTGAGGCGTTCCAAAAACTTGTAGCTATTGGGACACCGCAGTGGAAGGTACCCGGCCGAAATTTCTTTGCACAAAAGGCAATCCCCAACCTGTACTCGATTGTGCAAAAGGAAGTAATGGCATGTCTGGCACACAGTGTTGGGGCAAGGGTCCATCTGACCACTGAAACCTGGTCTGCAAAGCATGGTCAGGGCAGGTATATCACCTACACTGCACATTGGGTAAACCTGCTGACGGCTGCCAAGCATGGAATGCGTGGCTCTGCAGAGGAGTTGGTGACACCACCACGACTTGCAGGCAGGCCTGCTGCCACCTCCTCTACTCCTCCTACTCCATCCTCTTCCATAACCTCCTCGGCTGAGTCCTCTTCTGCTGCTGCTTCTTGCTCCACATCAACGCCCCCCCCCCCCCCCGCAGCTCCTCAGGTACTATTCCACATCCCGGATACGGCAGTGTCACGCTGTCTTGGGGTTGACTTGCCTGAAAGCAGAGAGTCACACCGGACCAGCACTCCTGTCCGCCCTGAACGCACAGGTGGATCAGTGGCTGACTCCGCACCAACTGGAGATCGGCAAAGTGTTTTCTGACAACGGAAGAAATTTGTTAGCGGCATTGAATTTGGGCAAGTTGACACATGTGCCGTGCATGGCACATGTGTGTAATCTGATCGTACAACGCTTTGTGCATAAGTACCCAGGCTTACAGGACGTCCTGAAGCAGGCCAGGAAGGTGTGTGGCCATTTCAGGTGTTCCTACACGGCCATGGCGCACTTTTCAGATATCCAGTGGCGAAACAACATGCCAGTGAGGCGCTTGATTTGCAACAGCCTGACACGTTGGAATTCAACACTCCTGCTCCAACAAGAAAAAGCAGTTAACAACTATTTGTATGACCGGGGTGCTAGGACAGCCTCTGCAGAGCTGGGAATTTTTTTGCCACGTTACTGGACGCTCATGCGCAATGCTTGTAGGCTCATGCGTCCTTTTGAGGAGGTGACAAACCTAGTCAGTCGCACCGAAGGCACCATCAGCAACATCATACCATTTGTTTTCTTCCTGGAGCGTGCCCTGCGAAGAGTGCTGGATCAGGCCGTATATGAGCGTGTAGAGGAAGAGGAAGAGTTGTGGTCACCATCACCACCAGAAACAGCCTTATCAGCATCGCTTGCTGGACCTGCGGCAACGTTGGAAGAGGGTTGTGAGGAAGAGGAGTCAGAGGAGGAATGTGGCTTTGAGGAGAAGGAGGAAGACCAACCACAACAGGCATCCCAGGCTGCTCGTTGTCACCTATCTGGTACCCGTGGTGTTGTACGTGGCTGGGGGGAAGAACATACCTTCAGTGAGATAACTGAGGACAAGGAACGGGACATGAGTAGCTCGGCATCCAACCTTGTGCAAATGGGGTCTTTCATGCTGTCGTGCCTGTTGAGGGACCCTCGTATAAAAAGGCTGAAGGAGAACGACCTGTACTGGGTGTCCACGCTATCCACTATGGACAGAAGTAGCACATCTGATCTCCGACCTCCTCCACACCGACATACCCCTAGACCCCTGGATATGGCTTCTGTCCAAGCCATGGGAACCTCTAACTAGAGCACAAAACAAACTCATGAGCAACAAGACGAGCAATAGCAGAACTCTGGGGCACCCCGAATATATCTACACTAGCTGTAGTCATATGCAAAACCAGGGAGGCCATGGAGATGGACAGGCTCTCAGCTAAGATCCACGAAACATCACATCACATCACTTCTATAAAATTTGGGACCCGTGGCTGAACGAGCCCTCCCTAACATGAGACCCCAAAGCACCAATAACCCCCAAACACTAGGCCATACAGCAGGACCCCGCACCCATACCACGAGGGAGGACCACAGCCTTTAGGATAGAGGGAGATCTCTGGCACAGACCGGGGCAGATGGCCCACACAGGAGCTCATCCGAGCAACCCATAAGCAGGCCTAACACATAAGATCACACCCAAAGAGCAGCATGGCCCGCAACGAAAGAACCCCAAAACACGCCCATGCAGGGAACTGAAATACCAAACTGGAACCCTTGACACATTAAACAGAGCCACAACTTAACCCCCAAGACCGAGGAAGTGTACCACTTGTATTTGTGTTTTTACTTTTGTATATATGTGTTATTTTTTGTGTTACATTATATTATAACATGACGCAGCCAAACAGACAGGCACCGACTAAAAGATCTGCAAAACCATACGTATCACATGCCTCTGTCTGTTAATGTATGCCTTTTTTTTTATGCCTTTTTTCTCTTTTATTGTGAAAACCTGAAAACCCAATAAACACAGAATGTTTTTAAAAAAAAAAAAAAAAAAGCATTGTCAAGGAAGGAAATATGATGAAAGAATGGCTCAGTAATTTACAGCAACTCTAAAGTATGGTATGTATTAACATATTTTGCCAAGTATGTAATTACTCATCTTACATTAACTTAAATTGTATACTAATGCTTATATGAATTTAAAGGATATAAGAAACTTACCTTTGTTCCCCTATCTTTATCGCAGGAAATATTGTTGCGCATGGACGGTACAATCCCCGTCTAAGGATGTGTGGTGATGTAGGCAATATCGGTGCTCCAAATGCAATATGCGAGGTATATAAGGAGACAAATAAGAAGGAAAACTCCAATGGGGAAGTAAGTACTGTATATATATATAAAAGGAATAAGGTACATACTTACATTTACTAGAGCAAGACTTGCTCTAGTTTAAACCATATGGGTGGTATAAACCCCACCTAAGGATATGTTGATACTAGGAAGCAAAATAATAACATGATTAAAAAGCTATAAAAAGCAAGCTTTTATTAACAAAATAATAATGAAATCCTTTAAAAAAAGGTTAAATAGAATGAAGGAAAGTCCACTTGACGCGTTTCGCCTGTATGAGGCTTTTTCAAAAGTGTGGAATAGTCCTTACAATACTGAGTTTATATATGGAAGTCTTTAGTGTAAATTGCTACCTGGTGTCTTCGATTTCCGGTTTCGTTGGAACGCATGTGTCGCACCGGAAGTGATGCTGCGTTGGTCTTATGCTGATGATGTTGAAGAGCTGTTCCTATTTCCCCTTTTGGAACGTGCAAGTTTCCGTTCGTGGGTGTTGGCATTGGCCTGCTGTTACGTATGATTGGAACGTACGTATTGCCAGAATGGCGTATATTGCATTCCACGCATGTAATGTAATGGTTTTTGCGGTCAGAAAAGGAGAAAAGCATAGAAACTCCTGAATGTCTTTGCGCAGATCCGCAGCTATTTGGCGGAGATCTGCTCTGGGGGAACCCTTGAGGTCTTGCAGCATTGTGTGCAGGCACTTATTGGTTACTGGCATTTCCTCCTGTGAGAGGGAGCACTCTTCCGAGTCTATGGGAGAGATTGGTGAGTGAGGCATAGGTTCGCCGCAATCTTGGATTTGCCGCATGCGGTCTGACTTATTTTGCCGTACCGGGTCCGTGACTTTCAGCTGTTGGAGGGTGCCATCTGGTTTCCTGGGTTTTACTGTCCCCAAAAATGGTAAGTATTGCTGGCTTGACGTGCGTTATAGTTGCTTTTGGACTCGGTGAATCACGGAACTGTTACTCCATGCGGCTCCTTCGTTTGGCAGTTGGCCACGCCCCCCCCTTACAGAGCCTTTTAATGTCCCTAACAGAGAATTTCATTGCCCCTGACAGAGCCTTTTAATGTCCCTAACAGAGTCTTTTAATGCCCCTTTCAGAGCCTTTTAAGGTCCCTAACAGAGTCTTTCAATGCCCCTTACAGAGCCCTTTAAGGTCCCTACAGAGTTTTTCAATGTCCCTTACATAGCCTTTTAATATCCCTAACAGAGAATATTAATGCCCCTGACAGAGCCTTTTAATGTCCCTAACAGAGAATTCCCATGCCCTTGACAGCCTTTTAATGTCCCTAACAGAGAATTTCAATGCATCTTACAGAGCATTTAACCCCTTAAGGACGCGGGACGGTTCAGGACCGTCATCGGCATTTTTGCGTTGCCGACCGACGACGGTCCTGAACCGTCCTAAATTTAAGAGGTACTTACCCGATCGCCGTCGTTCCCCCGGCGGCGATCGGCGTTGCTCCCGTTGTGGGGAGACTGCCTGCAGCCCAGACAGTCTCCCCATGGCGGATTAGGACCCCTGTGGCCATGTGATCGCCCAACAGGGCGACCACATGGTCACAATAGGTGTCCTAGTCTCTGCCTGCAGGGGGACTGTCTGTGCTGACAGGCAGTCTCCCTGCCAGTGTAAAATCAAAAAAAAATTAAAGTTATAGTGAATAAAAAAAAAATATTATTATATATGTGTATATATATGATATATAGACATATATTATACCTATATAATATATGTCTATATATCATATATATAATGTCATGCTAAGTGTATTTTTATATTAATATGTACATATATTAATATAAAAATACACTTATAATTAATTTACACACGTATATATATAATATATATAATAACTATATATATATTGTATATATATATTATTATAAAATACGAATAATAAATAATTTAAATTAAATTTAAAAAATTAAAAATAATAATAAAAATTAAAAAAAATATATATATCTATACGAAATGTTATTCTAACTGTATTTTGATATTAATATATATATATTTATATCAAAATACACTTAGAATGAAATTGTATATATATCTATGTATATATAAATAAATAAAAAGAATACAAACTATTCATATGTCCATATACAAAATGACATAAATAATTATATAAATATACACGTAGACTTCAAATATATAAATATGCATATATATTTAAATTCTACGTGCATATTTATGTAATATTTTTACATAATTAAGTTATTTTATTGATTGCAATTTAAGGGACCTGCCTGCCAACCCAGGCCAAAAGTCTAGAGAATTTAATTTGCTAGCACTGTATTTTACCCTGTAACGTTCTACGACACCCTAAAACCTGTACATGGGGGGTACTGTTTTACTCGGGAGACTTTGCTGAACACAAATATTAGTGATTCAAAACAGTAAAACGTATCACAGCGATGATATTGTCAGTGAAAGTGACTTTTTTTGCATTTTTCACACATAAACAGCACGTTTACTGATGATATAATTGTTGTGATACATTTTCCAGTTTTGAAACACTAATATTTGTGTTCAGCAAAGTCTCCTGAGTATAACAGTACCCCCCATGTACAGGTTTTATAGCGTTTTTGAAAGTTACAGGGTCAAATATATGGGTCAAATATTTTTACATTGAAAATGACCAGGTTGGTTACGTTGCCTTTGAGAGCGTATGGTAGCCCAGGAATGAGAATTACCCCCATGATGGCATACCATTTGCGAAAGAAGACAACCCAAGGTATTGCAAATGGGGTATGACCAGTCTTTTTTAGTAACCACTTGGTCACAAACACTGGCCAAAATTAGCGTTCAATTTAGTTTTTTACTTTTTTCACACACAAACAAATATGAACGCTAACTTTGGCCAGTGTTTGCGACTAAGTGGCTACTAAAAAAGTCTGGACATACCCCATATTGAATACCCTGGGTTGTCTACTTTAAAAAAAATATTTACATGTGGGGTGTTATTCAGCGATTTATGACAGATAATAGTGTTACAATGTCACTATTGATAAATTTTAAAAATATATGTTTTGAAACCGCAATATCCTACTTGTACTTATAGCCCTATAACATGCAAAAAAATAGCAAAAAGCATGTAAACACTGGGTATTTTTAAACTCAGGACAAAATTTTGAATCTATTTAGCAGTTTTTTTCATTCGCTTTTGTAGATGAATAAAAGATTTTTCACATAAAAGTCAAAAAACATGTATTTTTTTTCAATTTTTCATCATATTTTTTCATTTTTTAAAAATTAAATTACATGAGATTATATAAATAATGGTATGTAAAGAAAGCCCCTTTTGTCCTGAAAAAAACAATATATAATTTGTATATGAACAGTAAATGAGAGAGCGGAAAATTACAGCTAAACACAAACACCACAAAAGTGTAAAAAGATGCCTGGTCGCAAATGTACAACATCGCAAAAAAAGTCCAGTCCTTAAGGGGTTAATGTCCCTAACAGAGAATTTCAATGCCCCTTACAGAGCCTTTTAATGTCCCTAACAGAGTCTTTCAATACATTTACAGAGCCTTTTAAGGTCCCTAACAGAGTCTTTCAGTGTCCCTTACATAGCCTTTTAATGTCCCTAACAGAAAATGTCAATTCCCCTGACAGAGCCTTTTAACCCCTTAGTGACGAGACAGTTTTAACATTTTCTTACTGTTTAGGACCAGAGCTCTTGTTAAATTTCTGCGGTGTTTGTGTTTAGCTGTAATTTCCTCACTAATTTACTGTACCCACACATATTGTATACCGTTTTTCTCGCCATTACATGTTTTTTCTAAAGATACCATTATTCTCATAATTTCATATCATTTACTATAAAAAATGTATAAAATATTATGATTTTTTTTTTAAAAACCACACTTTTTTCGAATTTTGACCCCCAAAATCTGTCAAACCACCAAAAAAACACCCATGCTAAATAGTTTCTAAATTTTATCCTGAGTTTAGAAATACCCAATGTTAACATGTTCCTAGATATTTTTTTTTGCAAGTTATAGGGCAAAAAGTACAAGTATCACTTTGCTATTTCCAAACCATTTTTTTTTCAAAATTAACAAGTTACATTGTAACACTGATATCTGTCAGGAGCCCCTGAATAACGCCTCACATGTATATATTTTTTTAAAAGAAAACAACCTAAGGTATTAGACCTGGGGTATTTTGACTCTTTTCAAAGGACACCCCAATATGTGTTCAGCAACATCTCCTGAGTACAGTGATACTACCCATGTATAGGTATGTCGGGTTCTCTGGGGGCTAAAAGATCTGATTTGGAGGGTGTGTATTCCAGTTTTCCAACTGGGAATTTTCACAGCTGGTCATCATGCACCCATGTCTTATTTGGGACATTTTTGACGCCGGTCAATGTGATTTACCCCCATTACACCATATATTTTTGAAACCTAGACACCCTAGGGTATTTCAAATGGTGGTATTTTAACACTTTCCATGCACAAATTCTACCACCAGTGTTTGTCAAACTTTTGAGTAGTGTTTTTTTTATGTTGTTATTTTTCTCTCACATTGTAATTTAGGCATGGATTCTCAGTATCTGTTATGTGTTACTGACAAAGAACACCCCAATATGTGTTCAGCAATATCTCCCTCGTACAACAGTTCCCCCAATGTTCAGGTTTTATGGATGTTTGCAAACTTACAGGGCTCAAATGTAGGGCTTTCCCCTTCTCTATGTTTGCACATTGAACTTTGCCAGATTAGTTTGCTGGGCCTATGTTGCCTTTGAGACCGTATAGCAGCCCAGGAATGAACATTAACCCCATCATGGCATACCATTTGTAAAAGTAGACAACCCAGGATATTCAAAATGGGATATGTCCAGTCTTTGTAGTAGCCACAAACGCTTTGCAAAGTTAGCGTTCATTTGTTTTTTGCATTTTATTTTTACACAAAAACTGCACTTTTACTGGTGATTTCATCTTTGTGATAAGTTTCACTGTTTTTAACACTCGTATTTGTGTTCAGCAAAGTCTCCCGAGTACAACAATACCCCCCATGTACAGATTTTATGGTGTTTTGGAAAATCACAGGGTCACTATGGGGCTTGTCAATTCCGTTTGCCAGATTGGTTTGCTGGGTCTGTGTTGCCTTTTGAGACCATATGGAAGCCCAGGAATGTGAAATAACCCCATCGCGACATACCATTTTCAAATGGAGACAACCCAGGGTATTCAAGAAGGGGTATTTCCAGTCTTTTGTTGTAGCAACATAGTCGCAAATGCTGGCCAAAGTTAGAGTTTTTATTTGTTTTTTTTATATCCCAAATAGGACATGGGTGCATGATGACCAGCTGTGAAAATTCCAAGTTGGAAAACAGGAATGCGCACCCTCCAAATAAGGTATTTAGCCCCCAGAGAACTCGACACACCTATACATGGGGGCGTTATCACTGTACTCAGGAGATGTTGCTCAACACATATTGGGGTGTTCTTTGGTAATAACCCTTAAAGCTCTCAGTATATGTATTCTTAAATTGCTGTGTGTCAAAAAAAATCTACAATTTTTTAATGTTGCATAGATTGGTGGTAAAATGGTTGCATGAAAAGAGTCAAAATAACCCAAGTTTAATACCTTACTTGTCTTCTTCCAAAAATATATATATACGGGTGAAGGGTTATTCAGGGATTCCTGACAGATATCAGTGTTACAATGTAACTTTTGTTAATTTTGGGGAAAGAATTGTTTGGACATAGCCAAGTGCTACTTGTACTTATTGCCCTATAACTTGCAAAAAACAGCAAAGAATATGCTGACATTTCTAAACTCAGGACAAAATTTATAAACTATTTAGCATGGGCGTTTTTTGGTGGTTGTACATGCGCAACAGATTTTGGGGGTCGAAGTTAGAGAAAGTTTTTTTTTTTTTTAATATATTCATTTTTGGAGCGCAGCGGAAGCAAACATTGCGTGACAATGACATATAGTTAAGTTGCATTATAAGTGATTACAGCCTTCAAGTATAAACACAGTATGTCAAGAGAAACTGCACACATTTTTTGGTTAAAAATGTGAAACAATAATTAGTTGCTGCGCCAGCGTTTACATACATGCTTATTATACCATGCTGAGATGGCCAAGCGTTGTACATCACTTTGGTAAGATCTGAGACATGGCTTGCTAAGGACTTGCATTATTACAGGCTATAATAATAGGCTAATGAAGACGTAATTAAGTGCAAGCTGTTATTACCACTGGGAGACCAGGCCCTGCTGCAGAAATGATTGGGGCACTTTCACTAAATAAAATAAGGTAAAACAATTTAAAGTGATGTGGCTGACAGAGGCTCACTGGTTGAGCTGAGTTAAACTGAGGGTACAACATTTTGTAGGTGTCTAACTTTTTACATCTGTATCATTTTATTATATTAAAGACATCAGGCCACAGTTCTATCCTGTCAGGTGGCTGGTAAGAGTAAAAGATTTAAGGACAGAACTGCAGCTTTGCAGTGGGAGATAAAATGGTCACCTCGAGTGCCCTTGCGGCCGAATTCTAGTTTGGTTGGTGAGGTCAGTTTATCAGTGGTGCTGGATCTCGCCTGTGTAGTCCCCAAATTGTGTAGGTTTAGTTCAGCAGGGCACATAGGCAAAACATACATGTAAGTCTCTGCTCCGCCAATGTCCTCTGTGTGCTTCTCAATCTACTGCTGCATGCCGGCTGTCAGGTGTGCATCGCTGCTTTTTCGGCAGGGGTGTGCGGCTCTTTACGTTGGAGACCAGTTCTCTTCTCGGCTGAAAGGTAGAGTTTTGCTGGCTCGTTGTGCCCTCTTCGCTTCGCCGGCTTCTGGCCTGCTGAGGTGCTGCAATGCTGTCAAGCTTGTACGTGGGTGAAGAATATCCCTTTCCTCTGCCATTAGCGCACATGGCGTCCACCATTTTGGATGAGGTGCAGAGGTCGCCGATCTGGGTGGTCTCGTTACTGGGCCTGGATTGTGTTGTAGCGTTACTGTTACTGGGCCTGGATTGTGTCCTAGGGCAAGGACCGGGATCACCCCCGGTCCAGAGGGGGGGGGGGGGGGGAACAGGGCCAGATCCACTCTGCTCTGGGCCTTCAGGTCAGGCATTGTTAGGCGGGATAGTGGGGCAGCGGCCATCCGCCCCACTCACCGCCGGAGTAGGCCACATCTGGGGCTTCAAAGATTCCTCCTCCAGGGGACTGAAGCTCGAGGAGCCAGCCTCTCCCTGGATCCAGTGCCTCCTTTGGGCTGCTGGTCTTTGCGGCCAGTCAGCTTTTAAGTTGAAATTCGTAGTTTTCGGAGCTTGAAGTTTAGAAAATTGCAGGAGCTGTTCATTCTTGTGACCGTCCAGCTCGGCGGTCCAGCCCCGCCCTGGTTTTTTGTTTTACATTTTTTCATCATATTTTATAAACTTATAGTAAATGATATGATGAAAATAATGGTATCTTTAGAAAGACCATTTAATTGTGAGAAAAACAGTATATAATGTGTGGGTACAGTAAATGAATAAGAGGAAAATTACAGCTAAACAAACAGCAGAAATATAAAAACAGCCCTGGTCACAAACGGTAAGAAAATTGAAAAGCGGTCTGGTCACTAAGGGGTTAATGAATACCCAAATGTTAATTAACAAAACAATGTAGAGATGAAGCATCCGATTAATAAAGTAACATTACTAGAGTCCCCTGTACATGAAATTGACACTGCTAACCTTGACACCATAAATTGTTTCTGGAGTACATTTCCCATGATGCTCAGTTAGCTTTTAATTGATTATCTCAGCCAATCCAATACTTTCCTATATAAAAGCATTTGGAGGCTATTGCGTGGCAAAACGCCACACTGACAATTGGCATCTCCTCATAGTGATTAATTGAATCAATGCAGCTCTATGAGGAAAGTTCAGCCCCTCCATACAGAGTGCTGCACTGACTAAGGAAGCACCTCATCGGCCTTCTGAGTGACTGCCACTGGAGGTATCCCTAGGCACCTGAAAAGAAACTTCTGAAGAAGCACCTACTTGGGCGAAACGTGTTAAGTACTGTGAGAGATTGGATGCTGGACTTTTTTTTTTCAATTCTTTATTTATCAAGTCATGCTTTACAAATTGTACAGAAAGGAAATCAGTGTACAAAAGATCTTGTGTAAATCACATAGCATTTTACAGCATACATACTAGGCAGCTGAAAAGGCAGTGATTACATGAAAATGCCTGCAGGGACAGGATATACGCAACAGAACAACTACACTGAACAGTAGTTTTTCTGGTGACCATAGTGCCCCTTTAAGTTTGATGAGGCGCAAAGAAAGGCACAAACAGAGCAAAAACAGAGTGGTAGACCGCGCCAAAGAAGAGTAGAAGATAGTAAATTATAAAAGTGATATATACATACATATAGGGTATTCCAACAATATGGTAGTAGATATAAACCTTGAGGGAATACAAATATAAAACAAATAATTGTGCAATATGTCAATATAAAATATGTGTATATAATATGTATGGAAAACCGGTAAGAAGGCTAACTCACACTTTGCAGAGCTACTGAGAGCTCTGCCGTATAGCGCCTGGACGGTATAATCCCTGTCTTGGGATATAGTGGTGGAGTGTAGTATCCAAAGCTCCACAGCCGTGCATAAAACAGAAACACAAATAAAATCCAATGGTATAGTATGTAATAAAATAATAGTAAAACAAGATGTAAGTATCCTACTTACGATTTCCAGAGCAATGACTTGCTCTGGTGATGATAGCTTATGGTGGTATAATCCCCACCAAGGGATATAAACAGGATCCAAAGTGCACCAGGAACAAAAAGTGAACCAAGGAGAGAAATAGGAAAAAAACTGCAACTTTATTATAAAAATTAATTAAAATCTAGATAAAAGTCCAGCATCCAATCTCTCACAGTACTTAAAGCGTTTCGCCTGAGTAGGGGCTTCTTCAGAAGTTTCAATATCGGTAGACATCCGTCCGGGTTCTTATAGGGCTTGTTAATAGTTCAAATGTAGTCCGGTGTGTGCACTCTTCCTGTTTCCGGCGGGTCGCGTATGTCAACCTGAAGTGACGCGCGGCCCGCAAGGGGTGATGGATCATGTAGTCCATATGCTGCTGTTAGCACCGGTAGTCGCGTACGTTGCCAAAAAATGACGTAACGCGGCTCGCAGTGATTATTGGGAATAGTAGTTTAATAGCTAATAGAAGTATAATTTGGCAAATGTGCGCGCTCAGTCTGATGTGCCGCATCAGATGTGCCGCAGTTGGTATGGCCGTTTTCTTAGGCCTACTTGTTATGTTTATTTTGCTAACATTGTTTCCATATTTCAACAACATTCCATGTGCATGCATTGGTAGAGCGTATAATTACTCTGCTTTTGAGAGTCGCCCCTCTGTACCTTCTGTTTCGTTTTGGGTCGTTAATTACATGCATGAATGTTCAACTTTTTGAAAAGAAATAGGATGAAACGAGAGAAAATAGTGTATCCAGTAGAGGGAAGGTGGGAGGGGAGGCCAGGGAGGGATTTCATCCGGTGTGTGGGTGGTTGTTGCTGCCAGCCAGGGCGCGCATCTTTTTTGGGTCAAGTACAGCTCGAGCCTTTGTGTGGTGTCTGTGAGTTTCAGCGGTTTGTGTAGTCTTCCCATGGCTCCCATACTTTTAGGAATAGCGGATAGGTATCCCTGAGTTGAGCCGTGAGTTTGTCCATAAGATGGGCTTCCTTATTGTTCTGTGTCACTCTATCCATGTGGGGCATGTCAGTGTGTAACCATGTCTGTGCCATGGCCCTTCTAGCGGCTGGGTTAATTTTGTTGAATCATTTCTGTTCTTTGTGTGTTAGATCGTCTAGTGATCTTGCTATAAGGAATGTCCCTGGATCTGGTCGGATAGGTTTGTGTAGTACTGCTGCCAAGAGGTTGGCAATGTTTTCCCAGAAGCTTTTTGCTTTATGCCATGTCCACCACATGTGGAGATAGGTTCCTTTGTCCCCACACCCCCTCCAGCAAGTGTCCGTTGTTTTTCCCATTCTGTATTGTTTGACTGGTGTGGTGTACCACCTCATGAGCGTTTTGTAGCATTGCTCCTGGTGCAGTACACAGATGGAGGTCTTTGCCGTTGCCTCCCAAATGTCCTGCCATTCCCCGCTCTCTAATGGGTGTTGTAGGTCTGATTCCCACTGTGCCACGTATGCGGGTGTCTGTGATTCGGTTGATGGTGTGCTAAGTTATGTGTACAAGAGCGTAATGAGGCCGGCGCGTGGTGTTTCTCTGGCGCATAGCATTTCAAAGAAGGTCAGCCTGGCCGTAGCTGCTGTCCGAATGTGTGGTTTTCTGGCGAAGTCTCTAAGTTGGATATACCTAAAGTAGTCTTTCGTTTTTAAAGGGGCTAACGTTTTTAGGTTGTCAAAGGATCGAAGGGTGCCCGCCTGATAAAGCTGATGGTACCTCTGTATGCCCGTGTTTTCAATGTTTCGGAAGTCTTTAGCAGTGAGACCTGGTATGAATGCTTTGTTTCTGAGGTATGGGGTTAGGGGAGAGATTGAGTGGGATAGTGCGTATTTGTGTGTTGTGGCGTCCCATATCCTGATGGAGTTCAGGATGGCCGGGCAAGTTGTGCTTAGTTCTGGTCTGTCGGCTCGGGGTACCCATATCCAGTATTGTGGGAGGTCTGTGTTCATGAGCATGGTTTCTAGGTCTACCCATCTGTGTGCGTCTGGCGGTGAGTGCCATTCTATGATTTGAGCTAATTGGGCTGAGAGGTAGTAGAGATAAAGATTGGGCAGGCCCAGTCCACCCTTGCTTTTGGGGGTGTATAGTGTCTGTCTTGCTATTCTGTGCCTTTTTCGTGCACAGATGAAGTCATCTATTGCTGTCTGTAGTGGTTTTAGGTCTCCCTTAGTCACTTTGATCGGCAATGCTTGAAAGAGAAATAGAAGACGGGTGAGGAGGTTCATTTTAACGCTATGTAGTCGTCCTTTCCACGATATGGGTTTTTCGTGCCATTTATCTAGGTCTCTTAAGAGGGTATTTATGAGCCATTGGTGGTTCTCTCTGTATAGGTCGGTGGGATTGGCGGTTAGTTTGACCCCTAGGTACCTAATGGGTCGGAGGCTTATGTTTAGGTTAGTCGCTTGTTTGATGTGTACGATGTCCGTCTCTGTTAACCCTATCGGCATGCCAACTGATTTGTCCAGGTTGATCTTATAGCCCGAGACTTGGCTTAACCTGTCGAGCAGTGTGAGGAGGTGTGTGACCGATTGTGCTGGATTAGTGATGGTGAGGAGTACGTCATCCGCATAAGCGGATACTTTGAGTTCTTCTCTGTTTTTTTTTTTTATACCCGTTATCTGCTGGTGAGATCTTATGAGATGTAGCAGTGGTTCTAGGGCCAGTATGAACAGGAGCGATGAAAGGGGGCATCCCTGTCGTGTTCCATTTGTAAGTTCAAAAATGCTCGGTGTTGCACTTGGTATCACCGTTTGCGCCCTTGGGTTGGTGTATAGGGCTTTCACAGCCGTTATAAAGAATTCTGGCATCTGTAGTTTGCGTAAGAGCGTGAACATGTAGTGCCATTGGACTCTATCGAACGCCTTCTCCGCATCCAGGGAAAGGACCAGATAAGGCGTTCGATTTCTCCCGGCCCACCAAATGAGGTCAGTTGCTCTTCTCGTGTTTTCGTACAGTTGCCTGGTGGGTACAAAGCCCACTTGATCTGCGTGTATACATTTGGTTAGTATGGGGTTTAGTCTGTTTGCGAGTACTTTGGCGTAGACCTTGACATCAAAGTTGATGAGGGAAATTGGGCGGTAGTTGGCCACTTGTGTATTATCCCTGCCTGGCTTGGGAATTAGTATGATGTTCGCCGTCGCCAAGTCTTGGTTGGGGGCTTCTCCTCCTGTCCAACGTGTGTACATGTTGGTCAAGTGGGGTACTAGGTCTTCCTTAAAAGCTTTTTTTAGTACGCACCATCAAAGCCGTCAGGACCCGGGGCCTTATTTCCCTTCATGCCTGCTATCGCTCTTTCCACTTCCTCCCTGTCTATGGGGTCTCGCAGCGGTGCTGTTATATCTTCCGATAGGCGTGGGAGCTGTGCTTGTTCTAGGAATGTGTCTACAATGGTTGCGTACTCAGTGTTATCTGCTGTCAGCGTGGGGGAGTGGTTGTATACCACCGTGAAGAAGTTTGTAAATTCATCGTTAATGTCTTTGGGGTTTGTGAGGACCTTACCCTTTTTGTCTTTCAGGGCAGTTATCAAGGAGGTGGTGGGTTTGGGTCTGAGGGCTTTTGCTAGGAGTGTGTCCATTTTGTTAGACTTTTCATAGAAAAGTCGTTTTGTTTTTATGAGTTCCTCGCTAACCTCGTCAAGCATCAGTTCCCTTATTCGGTGTCTAATTTCTTTCAGTTCTTTGGTTGTGGTGTGGGTTATTGTTTGTTTGTGTCGTATTTCTGTTTTGCGCAGTTGATTTTGGAGGTCTGCTAGTCGTTTACATCTTTCCTGTTTTTGTCGGGTGGCTATTTTTAGTAGAAGTCCGCGTATTACTGTTTTGTGGGCCGCCCATAGAGTCGTCGGGGATATGTCTGGTGTGTCGTTGGTCTGAAAATAGTGTGTAATTTCCTTTTGTATGTCGTCCTTAGCCTGTAGGTTCCTAAGGAGTGAGGCATTCAGCCTCCACCTCCAAGGCGTGTGGATGCCTGGAGTTTTTAGAGGTAGAACTGTGTCTGTGTGATCTGACCACGATATGGGGTTGATCACAGAGGTCTTAATCCAGAGCATGCCGGTTTGGTTTGTGAGGAATAGGTGGATGCTGGACTTTTATCTAGATTTTAATTATATTTTTGATAATAAAGTTGCAGTTTTTTTTCCTATTTCTCTCCTTGGTTCACTTTTTGTTCCTGGTGCACTTTGGATCCTGTTTATATCCCTTGGTGGTGGCCTGATCCAATCACAGTGCTTCCCCATAGGATTGGCTGAGACTGACAAAGAGGCAGATCAGGGGCAGAGCCAGCATGATTCAAACACAGCCCTGGCCAATCAGCATCTCCTCATAGAGATGAATTGAAGCAATTAATCTCTATAAGGAAAGTTCAGTGTCTGCATGCAGAGGGAGGAGACACTGAATGTTTGGATGCATTTTAGGCAGCCATGACCCAGGAAGGATCTCTAGCAGCCATCTAAGGAGTGGCCAGTGTAGTTATCACTAGGCTGTAATGTAAAGACTGCAATTTCCCTGAAAAGACAGTGTTTACAGCAAAAAGCCTGATGGTAATGATTCTACTCACCAGAACAAATTCAATAAGCTGTAGTTGTTCTGGTGACTATAGTGTCCCTTTAACTATATTCATTGTCAGCCAGTCCACACAAGTTTTGTTCCCATACATCCCTCTTAAGTTTCCATACTTAAGTAAGAGTATGTGAAAAGTAGTTAGGGTTGCCACCTTTCTTGGAAAAATATACCGGCCTTGCTAATTTGCATAATTAAATATGTATGGGTGACATCACATGATGTAAATCACAAGGAGTGACATAAGAGAAAATGCTGTAAAATTACCAAAAAAACTTCTTAGTTTGATTCTGCTGTATAGATGGATTCCTCCCAGTGCCCCCATGTGTCGATTACTCCAGGTCTCAGTGTTCCTATGTATCAGTGTGTCAGTGCCCCATGTCTCCCAGTGTCCCCTAGTATTGTGTCCCCAGGTCTCCCAGTTATCCTATGTATCACAGTGTCTCAATGCCCCATGTGTCCCTGTGTCCCCATGTATCCCAGGGTCCCCATGTCACTAGGACACTAGGAAGATGGGGAGACCTGGGGACACGGGGAGACCTAGGGACACGGAGACACCAGTGACACTGGGAGACTAGGGGACTCTGGCTGGGACACATGGGGACACTGGGAAAATAGGGGACACTTGAAGACATGGGGACACAGACACTAGAGACACTGGCTGGGGGACATGGGGACATTGAGACATAGGGGCACTGGGAGACATGGGGACACTGAGACACCAGGGCCACAGACACTAGGGACACTAGCTTGGAGACATGGGGACATTGAGACACTTGAGGCACTGGGAGACATGGAGGCACTAGGAGACATGGGGACAGTGAGACACTGGCAGACTGGGGGCACTGGGAGACTAGGGGGCACTGAGACACCAGGGACACTGGCTGGGAGACATGGGGACACTGAGAGACATGGGGACACTGTGTGCCCATGTGTCTGTGTCATAATGTCTCCCAATGCCCCTTAGTGTCACAGTGTATGTCTCTTTGCAGCCTTTTCCCCCATCCCTTACTACCCTGAGCTGTAGGCTGTCTCTGCAGGGTGGGAGTTGCTGTCTGGACTCTCTGTAGCTGCACCCCTGCAGATCAATGAGTATAGATAGGCAGGGAGGGATATGCTGGAACTTCCTATCCCTGCCTGTTTCCACACACAGTGACCCCTACTGGCCAGTGCTGGTATTGCATAGTAATCTCTGGTTTATACTGAGAAAAATACCAGCATTTGTATTGCCAGTATCACTGTAATATTGGCACCAGCCAGGCAGCCTCAAAGACTGGCTGTGCCAATAAAAATAAAAGCCAGGTGGAATCCCTAAGAGTAGTGTGTGAAAAAAAAAAAATGTAATTTTTTTTTTTTTAAATCAATGGGCCTATTCCATGGGCCTGGGCCTGGAGCTGCAGCTCCATCAGCCCCTATGTTAATCCGGCCCTGATGGAAAACCATACTTATGTAAAAAGTTTTAAAAAAAATAAAACTAAATTTTATCCATCACATTTTAAGTCCAGTGCAATAGATATGTTCGAAAAGAAGGTATCCAAAGGTATAAGAGATTTAAATGCTAAAAATAAAGGTGATAAATATAAGCTAACAAAAAAAGAAAGAGATAGTTTAAAAGAACTGCAAAAAGATGAAACCATCGTTATTAAGCCAGCGGACAAAGGAGAAGGTTTGGTAATTTTAGTGGCAGAAATGTATGAGGAAGAAGCATTTAGACAACTAGGTGATAATACCACATATACAAAAAATCCATACAAAAACTCATTTAAAAAAAAAGTACACGTTAACAATTTTATCCAAACAGACAGTTGCCACTATAAAAGTTGGCTCAACAGCATCCCTAAAAGTAAATTCCTTAGGTTAAAAAGGAATTACTCAGAAGGTTTTTGGAATCCGAGCAAATGAGATGAAAGCAGGGGCGGACTGACCACTCGGGCACATCGGCCATGGACCGAGGGCCCGAGGCAGCCAGGGGCCCGGCAGCACAGCCATGCTCCAGCTGGAGAGATCAGAGATCTCTCCAACTGGAATGGCAAAAAAAATGTAAAAATCATTTCCTTTATTAGGTTGCTGGGGCCCCTGATGCAGCGCAGGGCCCCAGCAACCTACCGCTCTGTAAATCCCCCCCCCCCTTACCCTCACATGAGACCTGGCAGCTTCACCAGCTCTCTGCCAGGTCTCCTTCTCCCTGTCCCGTGCGGCTCTGTGTGATGGGGAGAGGCGGGGCCAGCTCTCCTCTCACACAGAGCCCGATCAGCAGGGGAAGGAGCAGCAACCAGGGAGACCAGAGGGAGCAGAGAGACAGGTAGGAACTACTCACCACCCTCCCTGTCACTGTCACCACCCTCCCTCTCTCTGTCACTGTCACCACCCTCCCTCTGTCACCCCTCTCTCTGTCACTGTCACCCCCTCCCTCTGTCACCCCTCCCTCTGTCACTGTCACCCTCCCTCTCTGTCAGTCACCCCCTCCCTCTGTCACCCCTCTCTCTGTCACCCCTTCTCTCTGTCACTGTCACCCCCCTCTCTCTGTCACTGTCACCACCCTCCCTCTGTCACCCCTCTCTCTGTCACTGTCACCCCCTCCCTCTGTCACCCCTCCCTCTGTCACTGTCACCCTCCCTCTCTGTCAGTCACCCCCTCCCTCTGTCACCCCTCTCTCTGTCACTGTCACCCTCCCTCTCTGTCAGTCACCCCCTCCCTCTGTCACCCCTCTCTCTGTCACTGTCACCCCTTCTCTCTGTCACTGTCACCCCCCTCTCTCTGTCACTGTCACCCCCCTCTCTCTGTCACTGTCACCACCCTCCCTCTGTCACTGTCACCCCTCTCCCTCTGTCACCCCCTCCCTCTGTCACTAGTCACCCCCTCCCTCTGTCACTAGTCACTCCCTCCGTCAATGTGTCACCCCCAGTCACTGTCACCCCCCTCCCTCTGTCAATGTGTCTGTCACCCCCTCCCTCTGTCACTGTGTCACCCCTCCCTCTGTCACTGTGTCACCCCCTCCCTCTGTCACTAGTCATCCCCTCTCTCTGTCACTGTCACCTCTCCCTCCCTCTGTCACTAGTCACCCCCCCACTGTGTCACTTGTCACCCCCCCACTGTGTCACTAGTCACCCCCTCCCTCTGTCACTAGTCACCCCCTCCCTCTGTCACTGTGTCACCCCCTCCCTCTGTCACTAATCACCCCCACCCTCCCTCTATCACTGTGTCACTAGTCACCCCTCCCTGTGTCACTAGTCACCCCCTCCCTCCGTCACTGTGTCACCCCCACCCTCCCTCTGTCACTAGTCACCCCCTCCCTCTGTCACTAGTCAGCCCTCCCTCCCTCTGTCACTAGTCACCCCCTCTCTCTGTCACTGTCACCGCTCCCTCCCTCTGTCACTAGTCACCCCCTCCCTCTGTGACTAGTCACCCCTTCTCTCTGTCACCCCTTTCTCCCTCTGTCACGAGTCACTCCTCCCTCCCTCTGTCACTAGTCACCCCCTCCCTCTGTCACTAGTCACCTGTCACTGTGTCACCCCCTCCCTCACTGCCACTAGTCACCCCTCCCTCTGTCACTAGTCAACCCCTCCCTCCGTCACTGTGTCACTAATCACTCCATGTGTCACCCCATCCCTCCCTCTGTCATTGTCACCCCCTCCCTCTGTAATTGTGTTACCCCCTCCCTCTGTCATTAGTCACGCCTCCCTCCCTCTGTCACTAGTCACCCCATCCCTCCCTCTGTCACTAGTCACCCCATCCCTCCCTCTGTCACTGTGTCACCCCCTCCCTCCCTCACTCTGTCACTAGTCCCCCCCCTCCCTCACTCTGTCACTAGTCACCCCCTCACTCTAGTGACAGAGTGAGGGAGGAGGTGACTAGTGACAGAAAGAGGTAGGATGTGACTAGCCACGGGAGGGGGACCCTGAGGATGGGGGCACCCTTAGGGCACTATAGTGTCAGGAAAACCGCTTTGTTTTCCTGACACTATAGTGATCCTTTAACATGTATTTAATGCACATATATTTGTGCATTCAAAGGGCCTGGGATCTAATTTTGGCCGGGGGCCCCAAAGGCTCTCAGTCCGCCCCTGGATGAAAGGGAAATTTATTGAAAAAGGACACAATAAAGAGATAATAGAAGAAACTATAAAAGAAATATCGATTATAGATAGAGAGACCTTAATTAGAAATAAAGATCTAAAGAATAGAAAAGACAAAAATCAATTTACGCTACCCATAGTCTTAGACTATAATAATAAAAAAAAAACAGATTAAGAAAATAATTAGAAACAACTGGCATTTATTAAAAGAAGATACAATACTAGGGACAATTATTCCAGACCAACCAAAAATAGTATTTAGAGGGGCCCCGAATCTAAAAATGCAACTTACAAAAAACTATACCAATGCAAAAAAATTCAAATACTCTTAAAGGGAATCTATAGTCTACATATAAAAGCAAGGTCCCCCAGCCTTCCTTCTTGCTTTTATATGTACTTACTGAAAAAAAGAATAATTTTCGAGGTGTTTTTATATATAAAACTTACCTCGGTCCCAGCGCCGAGCTCCCAGCCATGCCGCGCCCCCTTTTTCGTCAAAATGACGAAATCGCGGGGCCCAACAGGACGCTTCTCTAAGAGAAGCGTCATCGCGATCTGGTGCGCGTGCGCGGCTTCGCGCAGCACCAATCGCGTTCTTCATAGAGCGGCATTGAATGCCGCCCTATGAAGAAACTCCGCGCCTCTTCCGCGCATGTGCGCGGAAGGCGTGCGCGAGCTGAGCTGTCTGAGTGACAGCTCAGCTCGCTGTCTATGCCTGCCCCCTCCTACATCCTGTTAGATCGGTGTTCAGATCCGATTCTGCACACCGGCAAGGAAAGGCAGCAGCAGCCACTACACTGCAGAAAACCTTTTTAAAAACGTAAAATATATAATTTTAACATTAAATCTAATACTATTTACTGTGTATACACTCTATGAGTGTATACACAGTAAATACACTTTATGTGCATTATATATATATATAATGCACATAAAGTGTATTTACTGTGTATACACTATATATATATATATATATATATATATGTATATATATATATATATATATATACACATACATATTAGTGTGTATACACAGTAAATACACTTTATGTGCATTATATAAATATAATGCACATAAAGTGTATTTACTGTGTATACACACTAATATATATATATAATGCACATAAAGTGTATTTACTGTGTATACACACTAATATATATATATATATTGCACATGTTTAAAAAAAAACAGTATATGAAGTGTGTGTGTGTATATATAGAGTGTATACACAGTAAATACACTTTATGTACATTATATATATATAATGCACATAACGTGTATTTACTGTGTATACACACTAATATGTATATAATGCACATAAAGTGTATTTACTGTGTATACACACTAATATATATATATATATTGCACACATTTAAAAAAAACAGTATATAAAGTTTGTGTGCAATATATTATATATAAAGTGTGTGTGTGTATATATATATAAATATATATATATATATATATATATATATATATATATAAAAATACTTGAAATCCCCAGCACTCACGTTTATCATAAGCCAATGCCGGGCGCCAGGCCAAGGCTCCAAAGAGATAAAGATCCAAATGAAATAGGCTGCTCTCCGGGCTTAAAAGTTCCAATTTTTATTTAAAGTTGATTAAAAATACGACCAACGTTTCGGTCCCCGTTCGGGACCTTCTTCAGGGTCAAATTCAACAGGACAATACATCACATTACAAATACTGACAATATATACCATTAATAATTAAGGAAATAACTCACCAGAGTGTTTGCCGCCGAGCCCGCCAACACCAAGTGTACTTCCGGGTATGCGCGCGCAACTCTAAACGTGCCCCGCCTCCCGTCACGTGATCGTGCGTGCTTAGCAACCTGGGTAGCCGGGGACTGCGGTTTCCATAGTAACAATAAACAATGTGAAATATGAATGAATCAGGATATGTTCCCATATTAAAAATAATGTAAGGGGAACATAGATCTTAAGTGCTTAAAGTGTATAGGATTCATGAGAATAAAGTTTATGCTTATCTAATATAAAGTGCTTAAACTAAAGTGTTCACCTGGTAGCCGATATTTATATATAAAGTGCCCAGTGCAAAGGAATGTTAAAAACTACAAAATCAGTGCTTAAAGTGAACCTCACTAATTAAAGTGCTACCAATTGCTATATACATCTAAAACCCAATATTCATGAATATACAAATGTTAAATACTATACATAAATACATATAAACTAAAGACATTTTGACTAAAAACATTTTGGCTAGCTGGATACTCCTACAAGAAAGAATGGTAAGTAATGTTTTCATTGAGTCCCAGAGGTGACACTGTGTTTAATTGATTGATCCAAAACAACTCTCTTTGGAGCAATAGTCTACCTCTGTTACCCCCTCTCCGGGGGGGAGGAATATGGTCTATCCCAATGAACTTTAGGGATGCCAAAGGGTGCTTTTTGTCCAAGAAGTGCTGAGCAACAGGTTTATCTGTTTGTCCATCCCTATACGCCAACCTTATACTTGATCGGTGACCCCTAATCCTCTCGCATAGGGGTGTTTCAGTCTTTCCCACGTAGTGTAAACCACATGGGCATACCAATTTATAAACCACGTAAGGAGTTTTGCAAGTAATGGTGTGTCTTATGTCATAGACCTTGTTGATGTGTGGGTGGTTAAACTTTTTTGCTGCAATCATGTGTCCACATGTCACACACCCTAAACATCGGATGCATCCCCTTATGTTGTGCTTGTCCACTTTGGAGTAACTTTCCACTGGGTCGGTGTGCACCAACATGTCCTGGAGGCTTTTACTCCTCCTGTAACATATCAGTGGTTTCTCTCTAAAGATCTTCGGTAACGTTCCATCCAAAGCGACCATTCTCCAATTCTCTATGACAATTGCTGTCAATTCACTTGAGGTATTATGAAACGTCATAGAGAATACCCTCCTCTGTGCGGGATCCTTTGTGGTAGGTACCGGAGCCATCTTAGCGTTCAACAGTGCCTGTTCCAACTCCCGACGGTCATAACCTCTATCCAGAAACTTTTCAGTCATGGCTTGCAATTGTAACTCAGCTTTGTTTTCATCCGAATTATTGCGAATAACTCTTTGGAATTGTGCCTTGGGAATGGATTTTTTCAACGGGGCTGGGTGTGCACTATCTGCATGCAGCAGAGTGTTGCGATCTGTTGGTTTTGAAAATAACGTATGTTGTATTTCCTTAGTTGCAAATGTAAGTTCCAGATCCAAATACTGTACGCCAACTTCACTGACATTGGCTGTGAATTTGATAGGTGTTTGAAGTGAATTGAGCTCCTCTATCATGGAATGTGCTTCACTACAACTGCCCCTCCAGATGATCAGCAGGTCATCTATGAAGCGGTAGTAACCAATGATCTTATCCTTGTAGGGGGTCAAAATATATGTTTGCTCGTATACGTACATGTACGCATTAGCGTACATTGGGGTCATAGCTGACCCCATCGACGTCCCCGCAACCTGCAAGTACCACCGTTCCTCAAATCTGAAGTAGTTGTTGTACAGCACCAAAGATAAAAGTTCCAATGTAAATTCAATCATAGGACCTTGGTAAACCGTAGAACCACATAACACTTGTCGCATTGCTTCAATGCCATCTGTGTGGGGGATAACCGTGTATAGGCTTTTGACGTCCATAGTGATGAATATAGGAGGTTGGTCTACAAATTCCAATGTCTTGATTTTACGCAAGAGGGTCTGTGTCTCCTTGATGCAGGTGTCTAACTCTTCCACAGGTCCCTTAAACATATGATCTAACCACTGTGCTATGGGCTCTAAGATACCCCCTATAGCAGACACTATGGGACGGCCTGGGGGTTTATGCATACTCTTGTGGATTTTTGGTATACTGTATATAATAGGAGTACGAGGGTGTTGTTTATTCAAAAATTTATGTAGATCTTGACTGATATATCCAGCTCTGAGGCCCATGTCAATAACATCAGAGATCTTCCTTTGAATTTCTACAGTAGGATCGCCTGGCAAGGGGCGATAGGTGTTAAAATCTTGGAGTTGATGATTGAGATCCTCCGCGTAATCCGTGTAATTCATAAGGACCACCCCGCCACCTTTGTCCGCTGAACGGATAACTATAGTGCGGTCTTTATATAAACTGTCAAGGAGTTGACGCTCCTTTTTGCTGATGTTATGTCTCTTATTGTGCCGTTTGGATATTACTTCTTGTGTCATCTTGGATGTAGTGGCAAGAAATGTCTTAATGGATGGTTTATTAGTTTGTGGATCGAACATGGACTTGGCTTTAAATTTCTCCAAGCCCCCTGGCGTTGGCATTGACTTATTTTTATTAATAGTGTGAAAAAACTCTTTGAGCCTCATGTTCCTGCCGAACTGTAATAATTCAGTATTCCACTTGAAGGGATTCGCCGCGTTAGTAGGGACATATGATAGTCCCTTGCTCAAGATCTTCATCTCCATGTCATTTAATTGTCTGTCCGAGAGGTTGAAAATAGGGTTTACTTCCGATAGGGGGGTTTGCCTCTTCGTGCCATGTTTGACCTTGCGCCCTCTCCTGTTTCTGTACCCTCTTCGCCTCTGACCCTGCTCCGGTTAACTGTAACCGTCTCGACCTGGCCTAAAAAAGCCGATGTTTCATTAGGGTTCTCTGTCTCCGACGTAGATTCCCCAGAGGTGACGTCTATAGTCGGAATCTTGGGGCGGACAATCTTTCTGCGGAATCGCCTTGGTCTTGATGGACGATCACCCGATAGCCATCTATATACACGATGGTCCTTGTAGTCTTGTTGGACCATCTCGAACTTTTGCTTCTTAAATCTGACCAATTCATTTTTATATTTGAGCAATTCCGATTTAAGTTGTTGCTGTAGCTTTACTCCATCCACTGAAGCCAGTAGAACCGCTTGTTCCATCTCCAATGTTACAATCTGCTGTTTGATTTCTGCAAGGTCGGCTTTAACATCCTTGATTGTTATGAGCATCAGATCTAAAGAGGCTTTATTTAAAACATGGGTCCAATCTCTGCACACTGTTGCCTTAAGTCTGCCGATTGTCGGTATATTCAATAACCTGAATCCACGCGGTATCATCTTAGCTTTAAAGTAGTCTGATAAAAATAGACCATGCAGGTCCAGATCCACACTTTTCTTGTGTAGCCGTAGCAATTTGAAATACACATCTCTAGATGTCGTGTGGTTAGGCAATTCTTGGCCAGTTTCTTCCCATAAAATTTGGGATGCTTCCTCTGGGGTAAATTGTAATACTTCTGCATGTTCTATGTAGGTGCCAGCTTGCACAAGAAATTCATCCATATTATCAAATAAAAAGTTTAAGTATACACAGAAACTTTTAAAGAATCAATTGACAATATTGTAAGAGCTTAACTTGCTCATATAGGTTAAATTGCTTTAAAAATAGCACTGCAGACGGGTGCATGAAGGGTTAGGAGGTAGAGCCCCACTCTCCCAGAAAATTACAAAAATACTTGAAATCCCCAGCACTCACGTTTATCATAAGCCAATGCCGGGCGCCAGGCCAAGGCTCCAAAGAGATAAAGATCCAAATGAAATAGGCTGCTCTCCGGGCTTAAAAGTTCCAATTTTTATTTAAAGTTGATTAAAAATACGACCAACGTTTCGGTCCCCGTTCGGGACCTTCTTCAGGGTCAAATTCAACAGGACAATACATCACATTACAAATACTGACAATATATACCATTAATAATTAAGGAAATAACTCACCAGAGTGTTTGCCGCCGAGCCCGCCAACACCAAGTGTACTTCCGGGTATGCGCGCGCAACTCTAAACGTGCCCCGCCTCCCGTCACGTGATCGTGCGTGCTTAGCAACCTGGGTAGCCGGGGACTGCGGTTTCCATAGTAACAATAAACAATGTGAAATATGAATGAATCAGGATATGTTCCCATATTAAAAATAATGTAAGGGGAACATAGATCTTAAGTGCTTAAAGTGTATAGGATTCATGAGAATAAAGTTTATGCTTATCTAATATAAAGTGCTTAAACTAAAGTGTTCACCTGGTAGCCGATATTTATATATAAAGTGCCCAGTGCAAAGGAATGTTAAAAACTACAAAATCAGTGCTTAAAGTGAACCTCACTAATTAAAGTGCTACCAACTGCTATATACATCTAAAACCCAATATTCATGAATATACAAATGTTAAATACTATACATAAATACATATAAACTAAAGACATTTTGACTAAAAACATTTTGGCTAGCTGGATACTCCTACAAGAAAGAATGGTAAGTAATGTTTTCATTGAGTCCCAGAGATGACACTGTGTTTAATTGATTGATCCAAAACGCCTCTCTTTGGAGCAATAGTCTACCTCTGTTACCCCCTCTCCGGGGGGGAGGAATATGGTCTATCCCAATGAACTTTAGGGATGCCAAAGGGTGCTTTTTGTCCAAGAAGTGCTGAGCAACAGGTTTATCTGTTTGTCCATCCCTATACGCCAACCTTATACTTGATCGGTGACCCCTAATCCTCTCGCATAGGGGTGTTTCAGTCTTTCCCACGTAGTGAAAACCACATGGGCATACCAATTTATAAACCACGTAAGGAGTTTTGCAAGTAATGGTGTGTCTTATGTCATAGACCTTGTTGGTGTGTGGGTGGTTAAACTTTTTTGCTGCAATCATGTGTCCACATGTCACTTTAAGCACTGATTTTGTAGTTTTTAACATTCCTTTGCACTGGGCACTTTATATATAAATATATATATATAAATATCGGCTACCAGGTGAACACTTTAGTTTAAGCACTTTATATTAGATAAGCATAAACTTTATTCTCATGAATCCTATACACTTTAAGCACTTAAGATCTATGTTCCCCTTACATTATTTTTAATATGGGAACATATCCTGATTCATTCATATTTCACATTGTTTATTGTTACTATGGAAACCGCAGTCCCCGGCTACCCAGGTTGCTAAGCACGCACGATCACGTGACGGGAGGCGGGGCACGTTTAGAGCTGCGCGCGCATACCCGGAAGTACACTTGGTGTTGGCGGGCTCGGCGGCAAACACTCTGGTAAGTTATTTCCTTAATTATTAATGGTATGTATTGTCAGTATTTGTAATGTGATGTATTGTCCTGTTGAATTTGACCCTGAAGAAGGTCCCGAACGGGGACCGAAACGTTGGTCGTATTTTTAATCAACTTTAAATAAAAATAGGAACTTTTAAGCCCGGAGAGCAGCCTATTTCATTTGGATCTCTCTCTCTCTCTCTCTCTCTCTCTCTCTCTCTCTCTCTCTCTCTCTCTCTCTATATATATATATATATATATATATATATATAT
Organism: Pelobates fuscus; assembly: GCF_036172605.1. Classification (NCBI taxonomy): domain Eukaryota; kingdom Metazoa; phylum Chordata; class Amphibia; order Anura; family Pelobatidae; genus Pelobates; species Pelobates fuscus. Next base: position 167,082,073 of record NC_086320.1, on the reverse strand, counting down.
ATATATAGAAACTAAATCCTAAGCCAGGCACTCCTCCTTATAGAAAAAACTCTCAGATATAAATAAGCCTAGGTGCAATCCCGCGTTATACATATGAAAAAGCAATAAAGGGAGCACACTGGGTCTTGATTATAGTGCAAAAATATTTACTGCATTCCCAATGAATACATAGCTGTGGTTTCAGCAAAAAAAATCAACGTTTCGACCCTGCTGGGTCTTTATCAAGATCACAGTGACATATACCAAATACTTTCTTTATATACATACATGTGTAATAAGCTTACCAGTAAGGTGATCGGACAGCCGGCAGACTGAGAAAACCCGGAAGTGTGAACCGGAAATGTGAACCACCACGTGAGATCGTGCGTGTGACGTGTTACGTAAATAGCGTAGTTGCTAGGCAACTACGTAAACGGAGTAAAAACATAGCGTAGTTGCTAAGCGCCTACATAGAGGAAGTAAAAACAATCACCCGGTATATATGAAACCGGAGAGAAAGCACTACACATGCCTAGAGAAGTGTGTAGAGAGGAAGATTGAGCCAGTATCTCCAACGCTCTACATACATAGATCTGTATATGTGCCAAATGTATGTGAAATAAAGCAAGTGCACAAAAAGCATCAATGTGAAAGTAAACAGTGTGAAAAATATATATAGAACATAGATGCAGAACGGGATTAGGCTATAGCAGATACAATAAGTTAAAGAATCATTTTATATTATATATCAACATAAGTTATGTACAGCATATTTTTACTAATATGTCATAATTTAGGCATAGAGCTAGAGGCATAGATTTATGTTGTAGCTGGACATAGTGTATTTATACTAGTATGTACAACCACATCCAATATTCCCATTCATATTATGTGGACCTGGGCATCACTGTGCCCTATATATATCTGCTAGCTATATATTAGAAATTGCTTAGAGACTTTTTTTGAAAAGTTCCCACATCATTATACTTTTTACTCATTGGTTTGTTAAAAATGTGGGAACTTTTCAAAAAAAGTCTCTAAGCAATTTCTAATATATAGCTAGCAGATATATATAGGGCACAGTGATGCCCAGGTCCACATAATATGAATGGGAATATTGGATGTGGTTGTACATACTAGTATAAATACACTATGTCCAGCGACAACATAAATCTATGCCTCTAGCTCTATGCCTAAATTATGACATATTAGTAAAAATATGCTGTACATAACTTATGTTGATATATAATATAAAATGATTCTTTAACTTATTGTATCTGCTATAGCCTAATCCCGTTCTGCATCTATGTTCTATATATATTTTTCACACTGTTTACTTTCACATTGATGCTTTTTGTGCACTTGCTTTATTTCACATACATTTGGCACATATACAGATCTATGTATGTAGAGCTTTGGGGATACTGGCTCAATCTTCCTCTCTACACACTTCTCTAGGCATGTGTAGTGCTTTCTCTCCGGTTTCATATATACCGGGTGATTGTTTTTACTTCCTCTATGTAGGCGCTTAGCAACTACGCTATGTTTTTACTCCGTTTACGTAGTTGCCTAGCAACTACGCTATTTACGTAACACGTCACACGCACGATCTCACGTGGTGGTTCACATTTCCGGTTCACACTTCTGGGTTTTCTCAGTCTGCCGGCTGTCCGATCACCTTACTGGTAAGCTTATTACACATGTATGTATATAAAGAAAGTATTTGGTATATGTCACTGTGATCTTGATAAAGACCCAGCAGGGTCGAAACGTTGATTTTTTTTGCTGAAACCACAGCTATGTATTCATTGGGAATGCAGTAAATATTTTTGCACTATAATCAAGACCCAGTGTGCTCCCTTTATTGCTTTTTCATATATATATATATATATATATATATATATATATATATATATATATATACACACACACACAGCTGTGTGTGAGGGTGCCGTGTGGGCTTGGTAGTGTGCTGTGTGTATGTAAGGGTGCTGTGTGTGGGGTTAGGGGGACAGATTAGGAAATAGCCCCCCTCCCTTCTTACCTTTTGCCTGGGAGGGGGGAATCCTTGCTGCCATCCCTGATCTCTGGTGGCCCTAGTGTGAGTGAACTCTAGCCTGCGGGGCTACAGTTGGTTGCCACGGCAACGCTCCCAACTCGCAAGAGGGACCCCACGGAGCTGCTGGAAAGAGCTCCCTGGGTCCTCTCCTGCCTCCCTCCCTGCGGGCCGATGAGAGAGATCTTACACATAAATATTATGTTTTTTCTTTAATTAAACAAACATCAGTTAATGTTATTTTATTTTAATTACTACTTACAGTTTTATATCAAAATGGCAAGTGGTCAGGACCTGTACGAGGATGAGGAGACACAGAGAATGGTAAGTGAAATGGTTTTAAAAAGTTTATAGAGCTATAATATATAGTTAAAAACGTTTTATGAGGGGGCGTGGCCAGCGACTAAACCGAGCGGACGTCTTCATGCAGGGCTCCGCTCGGAATATAGACAAAACGGCAAAAACCGAGAGAAATTAAATACAAATCCGGCTGGAAAAGATATCCCCCCACAGAGAGAATATGGGGAAGAAGCACAAGAAATCTCAGGGCATGCCTACACCAAGACAACCTGATATACGGCAAGCATTTACTCCCCCCCAGAGAACCAAGATGGCGCCTGCGGCTTGCTGTACCTCAGAATCCTCAGCTGAGGAGGAGGAAATCCCCTCACCCCGATCGGAAGGGCGATCCACAACGCCAGACTCCGGGGACGACGGGACCCCAGCCACAAAGGGGGATATCAGGAGGCTGCTGGTAGAAATGCGGCAAATATGGAGAGAGGACCTCCAAAGGGTCCAAACGGAAGTGGTAGATGTGTGCCGTGCGGTCCAAGCCCTGGAACACAGAGAGGCATCCAGTAACAACAAAATCTGCGCTATGGAACAGGCTCAAAAGGATCTTACAACCCAGGTACAAGACCTAAAACGCACAGTGACCACCTTGGAGGCAAGGCACAGGATAAAAAACCTGCGCCTTAGAGGTGTACCTGAGACGGTAAATGATGCACAGCTCCTGACCTACACCCAAGACCTCATAGCAACCATGGGCATTAACCCTGCTCCGACCGGCACTCTGATCACCGCAATATTTAGGGTGCGCAAATCAGCGGCGGCACCCAAAGAGGCACCCAGAGACATCATAATAGTCACACGTGGGGGCGGGGCCGGACCGCCGAGCGGGAAGGTCGCATGTGAGACCGGCTCCTGCAACTCACTAAATCCTAAAGCAAATAAACATGGAAAACAAACTAACCATGGATCGACAGCAATGGTCCTCAGTGCTAAGGGGACGCTGGATCCAGGGCGAGGCAGGCTCCTCGAGTTACAGTCCCCTGGAGGTGAGGTCTTTGTCGTCTCAGTCGAGGCCCTTGCCGGCGGTGAGTGGGGTGGACGGCTGCTGCCACACTATCCTGCCTGAAGGCACCCAGCCAGAGGCCCAGTATCGGGCGGACCTGGCCCTGTCCCCCCCCCCTATGGACCGGCGGGGGTGATCCCGGTCCTCACCCAGTGGCTATGCAGACCAGGCCTAGCAACACCGCCGCCCCGATCGGGGGCCTGGGTGCAGCGCACAAGATGGCGGATGCCAGGTGCCACGAGGCCGATGAGAAAGGCTATTCCCTCATTGAGCTCATAACGAACAACGAGGCTGACAAACGGAGACTCAAGGGGTTGCAGGAGTCTGCGACTTCCATACCCTACATCGCAGCCAACCACAAGTGCTCTTACCCACCCCACCAACGAGCCAAGCCAACGGCGAGCAGAGGCGGCGACATAGCCGAACCATTACCGGCTGTGGCGGAGGAGGGCCGTGAAGCTGCAAAGCGACTACTCCTACCTGAAAATGAGAACAACAATTTTGCAACAAGCACGGTACTCCCACAGCGAGCCCGACCACGTACCCGTCGTCCACACGACCTGCAGCGCGACAGCCCCAGAGAGGGGTTGCACCCGGCAACAAGCTTTCCTGGACTGCAGTCGACAGCCTACTCCGGCGGACTCTACCCTCCTGTAACCCGCACCTGGCGGCTTTGGCCCAACAAGTATGTGGCACCCAAGACACCTGCGAATGGACTTTGCCCAGATGGACACTCGTACCCAGCCACACCAACGCACCAGCCTGGGCATCGGCTAACCGCAAGTTGGCTCATGTCGGCGAGGCATCATACCCGCCATACCGACGACTCCCAGAGCCTGTCCCGGAGTGTGCATGTTAAAAAAGCCAGGGTGATATATTGCATGCAGCTTACCACTAAGATCCAATATGATTACACCTCAAACTTAGGGGCACACTGCACCAGCATATCTTTTTTCTACACGCATAAGACACATAAGCAGTTGATCTGGCTACCACAAACCAGATACTAATACACCTGCCAACTATGTCACCAACTAGCCTACTCATAGAACACCCAAAGTCATGCATATCTTTAGCTTCTTGAATGGGCAAAATGTCTGCCATCACTGGCTACTCGATATACCTTGCTCTTAGTGTGTCCCACTTTATTACTTACCAGGCAGTCTCCCTCCTGATGCCCACAGCAATGTTTAGCAAGCCTACTGTATACAACCGCATAGTATAAGCTACTATATTGTACCTATCATCTAACGGAGCTCCATGTTAACATTTTATGTTACCCATCCTTATTTTAGGCCTAGCGGAACTCTTCAGTTGCAACTAAATGGTTAAAATCTGCTATATATATAAAAAATGTGCATGATCCTCAAATGTCACTTCACGTGTTAAACATATTGTACTGAAGCTTGTCCATGATGCTGTGACTTATAAAAAGCTTGTTTGTAATTTTCATCACTGCACGACCAAAATAAAGAATTTAAAAAAAAAAAAAATAGTCACACGTGACATCTCCGCAAAAGCCGCCATACTGACCCGATCCAGGGAGCTGGGAACGGTGCAACATGCAGGACACAGAGTGGCGATATTCCCAGATACACCATTCTCGGCTTTAACGGAAAAAAGAAAGTTGGCACCCATAGCCCGAAAACTGAGAGAAGCCGCTATCAAGTACCGCTGGGGTATGGACGGATCCCTAATCACAGATATTAACGGAGAAAGCAACACACTTACATCAAAGGGAGACCCAGACGGCTTTTTGAAGCTCATTGATGTGGGGAAGCCGCAACATCCAGGTACCCCACTACCCACAGAACCAACAGCAGAGACGGAGAACTCCACGCGACCCAACCGCAAACCAGACAGGCCACAAGGCAGTGTACGGAACTCTACAAATAAAACGCTGCAGATAGACAAACCGTTTAGAGACATACGAGACTAAACTGCAGAGCAAAGAGTAAGGTGCCAGTGGGTATTGGCATTAGGCACATTAATGCAGGTCGCATCTTAGTCATTTTATTCAATGCTTGTTCAAATGTTGTCGACTGTACTACTGCATTTTATATATATATTGTTGCATTTTCATTTTATACTACTATATTCACACTATATAATATGTTTCTCGATGTCATACATAAAACACCAATAAAAACATAAATTGAAAAAAAAAAACGTTTTATGACAGCAGTAAACTAATCATTTTGAAAAATTAAAAACGTATTTTATTTTGATTACAAATTGCCGATTTTTACAGAGAACGGCGAAGTGCACCAGTTGAGGCATCAAACCCACTGGACTGGGACCCTCTAGTAGAAAATTGTAACGGATCGCCTGGCACCCGACTGGGTACCTCCGTTAAAGGATGCTCCTAGCGTTCCTGAGGACTCCAAGCACTCTGGCAGACACCACAATCACCGAATCTGAGAAGCATATGAATCCTCTCAAGCCTCTGAATGCTGTAGACAGTTGAATAGGAACCATACGAATAGGTTTGCACTCCTAGCAGTCAAACTGGAACAGCATGCAATAAATCCTCCCCCAATAATGAGACGACACTTCACTTTGAGGGTTAAACAGGAACTCTGGACTGGCACATCCAGCCTGGCTTTTATTACAAGTGTACACATACAGGCCACACCCAGGGGGAGGCATAAAATAATCAATAGTATCACGGGAGCAACCCACACATCCCCTCCCCTTAGTGTGACACATAATCCCATTATTCATACAGTTTAAACATAACTTTTACACAATATTTATAACTTCTACAATATTCGTGCCACAAACATAAAACATACATTTTCTTAATCAGCAGACTTAAATTAGTAACACTCTCAAAAATCGTTCAAATCCCTCCAGTAGATCAAAAGTTACCCGGAAGTTCTTTTATGACCGACCGCAAGCACATTTTCTTGCCCTAAACAGTTCCATGGATTTGGGCTGAGTGGTCGGTCAGTTTCCTGCATAAAAACGTCCCGTTCCAACTGTTGCCTGTACTTCGACTTTAGTCGAAGTGTTGAAGTGGAGGGGATGGTAAGGGTCGGCGGTGTTCGAAGTTAAAATGGCCGCCGCCAGGTGGTCCTTTGTCCGATGCCGGCCACTTCGACGACTTCGACAACTTCGACAACTTCGACTGTGTCCGAAGTGCCCATTTAAAGTACCAATCTTTCCCCAAAGTATTTAAAGGGATAGGAACAGTATTATACAATTCACATGCCCAAAAGTAGTTCTTAAAAGGTCAGTACATTATGGTAGCAGTCCATGAGCCCCAATTCAGTCCCTTAAAGGGCAATATCTCCCAGGGACCATAATCACTGGGCAGGAGGCTAGCAACCAGGCTTCTCCAGTTCTCAGTGGCGAGGTTGGTTCCGCCACATTTCTCCCCTTTACCAACTAGACTAACAGGGTATCTGACCTCCTGCCGGTCAGTGCCCTGGTTAGTCCAGCAACCCACCCACAAAACAGAAACAGCAGTACAGCTCACCCACAATAACTGGTTACTACACCTGAGTAGAGGAGAACTTTGTCCATGCCCAGGTGCCTCACCACGGCTGTGCTGGGGGCTGGTAGACTGCCTTGGTGGGTTGCTGAGTGGGCAGAGACCAGCGGTACTCTGCCCGGATGCCAGCACTACCACGGGAGTAGTCGGGTTGAAGCCTGGTTGTTGGAGACCGACTGTCTCCCCTTTAAATACACCGCTCTGCTGCTGGAGACCGACTGTCTCCCCTTTAGTTACACAGCTCTGCTGCTGGAGACCGACTGTCTCCCCTTTAGTTACACAGCTCTGCTGCTGGAGACAGACTGTCTCCCCTTTGGCTAAACAGCCCTGTCGTGGGGGGCAGGACCGACTGTCCCTACCCCCTGTGCTGGAGGTGCAGAGACCACTGTCCCATCTGCACAGGTGTGGAGCTTACAGTCTCCCCCTGGTACATTAAGCTGCCGCTGGGGAGAGGTGGTAACAAGCTCCTCTCCTGATAGAACACTCTGCCGCTGGGGAATGGAGACTGGGCTCTCTATTCCCTGTACATTAATAATCTGCTGCTGGGGAGAGGTGGTAACAATCTCCTCTCCCATACGTACTTCCAGTCTCTGCGGAGGGAGACCGACTGTCTTTCCTCCCAACACAGAGTCCTGCTGTTGGGGAAAGGAGACTGGGCTCCCAATTCCCGGCACATCACTCGGCCGCTGGGGAATGGAGACTGGGCTCCCAATTCCCAAAAAATCATACTGCCGCTGGGGAGGGAGTACGCTGCTCTCCTCTCCCTGCCTTTCACACTGCCTTCCCGGCATATCACTCTGCTGCTGTGAGGCAGGAACAACTACCTTTCTCTGCTGGAGGGGAAAACCGACTGCCTCCCCTTCCAATACCTTGGCTTGCTGTTGGGAAACAGGACAGACGGTCCCTATCCCCGGTGGGGCAGATGCCGAGACTATGGTACCATCTACATTGTTGTGGGGCTTAACATCTCCCCCTTGGTGGGCTAGGCTGCCGCTGGGGAGAGGGGATAACAGGCTCCTCTCCCTGAACCGTAGACTGCCGCTGGGGAGCAAGGACGGCCCCTTCAGCTCCCTGTAACTTGGCCGCAGAGACCACGGTCCCATCTGCGCTGGTGAGGGGCTTACTATCTCCCCTTGGTGAGCTGCGCTGCCGCTGGGGAGAGGGAATAACAGGCTCCTCTCCCTGAACCGTAGACTGCCGCTGGGGAGGACGGACGACACCTTCAGCTCCCTTTTTGTCCAAATCTGCTAGGCGCTGCAGGAACTCTGCCGTTGATTTCCTTATGAACGGCACAATTTTCTCAGAGGGGTTGGGTCCAAAGAAAGCCAGCCGCATGGCAACCTCTCTGTCCAACCGCTCCTGAGTGTAGCCAGGCGCCATGCTTGCTCTGCTGAAGTTGCTTCTTTTGTGGATAGGGGCGCTGTACGGGTACTAGCGTTGCCCTCACTTTGTAATCCAAACGAACTGTCTCCGAGCTGCTTTACCTCACACTAGGACGCCATCCCACCGCTTGCCACCAATGTAACGGATCGCCTGGCACCCGACTGGGTACCTCCGTTAAAGGATGCTCCTAGCGCTCCTGAGGACTCCAAGCACTCTGGCAGACACCACAATCACCGAATCTGAGAAGCATATGAATCCTCTCAAGCCTCTGAATGCTGTAGACCAGCGGTTCCCAAAGTGTGGGTCGCGACCCACTGGTGGGTCGCAGATCGATTCCCAGTGGGTCGCGCTGACCCACACATCCGGGGCCGCCGGGCAGTCAGGCAGACTGACACCAGGAGGGAGCCGGGCGGTTTGCCCTCTATGCCGCAGGGCTCCCTCCAGTCAGTCTGCCCAGCAGCTCCGGTCTGCAGCTCCGCCGGGTGCAGAGCTGCAGACTGTGTGATAGAAGTCTCGCGAGCTCCCAGAGCGTTACCATGGCAACACTCAGGGAGCTCGCGAGACTTTTATTACACTGTCTGCAGCTCTGCACCCGGCGGAGCTCAGACCGGAGAGGTAGCCCACCGGACCACCAGGGAGACACTGGACCACCAGGGAATTAAATGAAGGTAGGACACAGCCCCCAGATCCTGCCACCTAATGTAAATAATTTTCTCCCTACCCCCCACCCCCAAACTGTAACCACTTCACTCCCTGCCCCCTCCCCACCCTGTAACCCCTTCACTCCCTGCCCCCTCCCCACCCTGTAACTCCTTCACTCCCTGCCCCCTCCCCACCCTGTAACTCCTTCACTCCCTGCCCCCTCCCCACCCTGTAACCCCTTCACTCCCTGCCCCCTCCCCACCCTGTAACTCCTTCACTCCCTGCCCCCTCCCCACCCTGTAACCCCTTCACTCCCTGCCCCCTCCCCACCCTGTAACTCCTTCACTCCCTGCCCCCTCCCCACCCTGTAACCCCTTCACTCCCTGCCCCCTCCCCACCCTGTAACTCCTTCACTCCCTGCCCCCTCCCCACCCTGTAACCCCTTCACTCCCTGCCCCCTCCCCACCCTGTAACCCCTTCACTCCCTGCCCCCTCCCCACCCTGTAACCCCTTTACTCCCTGCCCCCTCCCCACCCTGTAACCCCTTCACTCTCTGCCCCCTCCCCCTCCCTGTAACCCCTTCACTCCCTGCCCCCTCCCCACCCTGTAACCTCTTCACTCCCTGCCCCCTCCCCACCCTGTAACCCCTTCACTCCCTGTCCCCTCCCCACCCTGTAACCCCTTCACTCCCTGCCCCCTCCCCACACTGTAACCCCTTCACTCCCTGCCCCCTCCCCCTCCCCACCCTGTAACCCCTTCACTCCCTGCCCCCTCCCCACACTGTAACCCCTTCACTCCCTGCCCCCTCCCCACCCTGTAACCGCTTCACTCCCTGCCCCCTCCCCCTCCCCCTCCCCACCCTGTAACCCCTTCACTCCCTGCCCCCTCCCCCTCCCCACCCTGTAACCCCTTCACTCCCTGCTCCCTCCCCACCCTGTAACCCCTTCACTCCCTGCCCCCTCCCCACCCTGTAACCCCTTCACTCCCTGCCCCCCTCCCCACCCTGTAACCCCTTCACTCCCTGCCCCCCTCCCCACCCTGTAACCCCTTCACTCCCTGCCCCCTCCCCACCCTGTAACCCCTTCACTCCCTGCCCCCTCCCCCCCCTGTAACCCCTTCACTCCCTGCCCCCTCCCCCTCCCCACCCTGTAACCCCTTCACTCCCTGCCCCCTCCCCGTCCTGTAACCCCTTCACTCCCTGCCCCCCTCCCCACCCTGTAACCCCTTCACTCCCTGCCCCCTCCCCATACTGTAACCCCTTCACTCCCTGCCCCCTCCCCACACTGTAACCCCTTCACTCCCTGCCCCCTCCCCACACTGTAACCCCTTCACTCCCTGCCCCCTCCCCACACTGTAACCCCTTCACTCCCTGCCCCCCACCCCACACTGTAACCCCTTCACTCCCTGCCCCCCTCTCCCTACTGTAACCCCTGCTCTCCCTGCCCCCCCAGACTGTTATGCCTGCTCTCCCTGCTCCCCCACTGTAACCCATTTTCTTCCTGCCCCCGCACTGCAGCCTTCTCTCCCCCTGCCCCCCCCCCCCACTGTAGCCCTTTCTCCCCCTGCCCCCTACACTGTAGCCCTTTCTCACCCCTGCCCACCCACTGTAACACTTTCTCCCCCTGCTCGCCGCCCACTGTAACCCTTTTTCACCCTGCCCCCCTACACTGTTACCTGCACACACACTCCTTGCCACACGGTCACCCTCACCTGTTTCTGCGTGTATGTGTATCTGAGTCTCCTTTTGTGTCAGTGTGTGTGTATTTGTGTGTCAGTGTGTATCTGTTTACATGAGTGTATGTGTATCTGTGTGTAGGAAAATAAGTGTCATTGTGTGTGTGTATCGCTGTGTCAGTATGTGTATGTGTGTGTCTCTGTATGTGTGTATTTGTGTGTCTCTGTATGTGTATACACTGCACACATACTCCATGCAAAAAACATGCTTACATCCAAACACACATTGTGTATATGTATATTTTATATACACAATATACACACACTGCATCCACTACACACGCACTGCAATCAAACGCAAACATTACATACAAACACACCCATGTATTAAAACACTAAAATGATATACAAAAACCCCTTCATTCAAACACTGACACTACACACAAAAAGCACACCTGCATTTAAAGTCCAGCACTACATTCAAACACCCCTGCGTTCAGACGCAAACATTACAAACAAGTACACCACTACATTCCAATGGCAACAGTACATACAAACACTCCCATACATGCACACACATACTTAAAGGACCACTTCAGCTTAATGAAGTGGTCTGGGTGCCAGGTCCATCTAGGATTAACCCTGCCTGCTGTAAACATAGCAGTTTCAAATAAATTGCTTTGTTTACAAATGGGTTAATCCAGCCTCTAGTTGCTGACTCATTGACAGCTGCTAGAGGCGCTTCTTACTGTGATTTTCACAGTGAGAAGACGCCAGCGTCCATAGGAAAGCATTGAGAATGCTTTCCTATGGACTGGCTATATGCGCGCACGGCTCTTGCCGCGCATGCGCATTCAGCCGATGACGGCCAAAGGAGGAGAGTCCCCAGCGCCGAGGGAGCCTGGCGCTGGAGAAAGGTGAGTTTTTAACCCCCTTTCTCTCCCTTCAGCCTGGCGGGAATAGGACCCTGAGGGTGGGGGCACCCTCGGGGCACTTTAGTGCCAGGAAAACGAGTTTGTTTTCCTGGCACTATAGTGGTCCTTTAATACACAAACATGCTTACATTTAAACGCTCAAACACTGCTCACAAATATAACCCTGCAACGATGGGCAAATGGTAGATTCCCAGCAGGCATAGCATTGTTGAAGTTCTCCGACAGATGGAGATCTACCTTTTGGCCACACTTGCACTAGAGGGGGCCCCAGAAAGCATACTTGCACCAGGGCTCTCTCTACATTAGTTCCACCACTGGGATAATCAATGTGAGGGGCCTGGATGAGCAGGACACAACGTCTGATTCTGACTGAGTCTGTGAGTAAGCAGTTGTATGCCTCTAAAACTGATTGACATGATATGCAAGGTTTCTGCCTCTAAAACTCCATAATATCTAAATTATTCATCTAAAACTGCCATGATATGCCAAATTATGCCTCTAAAACTGCCATGATATGCCGATTTTATGCATCTAAAGCTGATTGCCATGGTGTGCCAATTGTATGCTTTTAAAGCTGATTGCCATGGAGTGCCAATTTAATGCATCTGACTGCTTGCCAATTGTATGCCTCTGAAGCTGATTGCCATGATATGCCAAGTTTATGCATCTAAAGCTGATTGCCATGGTGTGCCAAGTTTATGCATCTAAAGCTGATTGCCATGGTGTGCCAAGTTTATGTATTTAAAGCTGCCCTGATGTTCCAATTGTATGCCTCTAAACCTGGATGCCACAGTGTGCCATTTGTAAGCCTCTAAAACTGATTGCACTGGTGTGCCAATTTTATGCACCTAAAGTTGCCATGATGTGCCAAGTTTATACATGTAAAACTGATTGCCATAATGTACCAATTTTATGCATCTAAAGCTGCCATAATGTTCCAATTGTATGCCTGTAAAGCTGATTGCCGTGGTATGCCCAACTGTATGCCTCTAAAACTGATTGCCATAATGTACCAATTTTATGCATCTAAAGCTGATTGCCACGGTATGCCTATTTTATGCATCTAAAGCTGCCATAATGTTCCAATTGTATGCCTGTAAAGCTGATTGCCATGGTGTGCCAATTGTAAGCCTCTAAAGCTGATTGCCATGGTATGCCAACTGTATGCCTCTAAAGCGGATTGCTATAGTGTGCCAATTGTATGCCTCTTAAGCTGTTTGCTATGGTGTGCCAGATTTATGCCTCTAAAAGCAATTGCCATGGTGTACATCTAAAGCGGATTGCTATGGTGTGCCAATTGTATGCCTCTAAAGCGGATTGTCATGGTGTTCACTTTTTAAAATATGCATTTAAAAAAAGCAAGTGGGTCTCGAAAAATTACCATTCTGAAAAGTGGGTCTCGGGCCATAAAAGTTTGGGAAGCCCTGCTGTAGACAGTTGAATAGGAACCATACGAATAGGTTTGCACTCCTAGCAGTCAAACTGGAACAGCATGCAATAAATCCTCCCCCAATAATGAGACGACACTTCACTTTGAGGGTTAAACAGGAACTCTGGACTGGCACATCCAGCCTGGCTTTTATTACAAGTGTACACATACAGGCCACACCCAGGGGGAGGCATAAAATAACCAATAGTATCACGGGTGCAACCCACACATCCCCTCCCCTTAGTGTGACACATAATCCCATTATTCATACAGTTTAAACATAACTTTTACACAATATTTATAACTTCTACAATATTCGTGCCACAAACATAAAACATACATTTTCTTAATCAGCAGACTTCAATTAGTAACACTCTCAAAAATCTTTCAAATCCCTCCAGTAGATCAAAAGTTACCCGGAAGTTCTTTTATGACCGACCGCAAGCACATTTTCTTGCCCTAAACAGTTCCATGGATTTGGGCTGTGCGGTCGGTCAGTTTCCTGCATAAAAACGGCTAAGTCCCGTTCCAAGTGTTGCCTGTACTTCGACTTTAGTCGAAGTGTCGAAGTGGAGGGGATGGTAAGGGTCGGCGGTGTTCGAAGTTAAAATGGCTGCCGCCACGTGGTCCTTTGTCCGATGCCGGCCACTTCGACGACTTTGACAACTTCGACTGCGTCCGAAGTGCCCATTTAAAGTACCAATCTTTCCCCAAAGTATTTAAAGGGCTAAGAACAGTATTATACAATTCACATGCCCAAAAGTAGTTCTTAAAAGGTCAGTACATTATGGTAGCAGTCCATAAGCCCCAATTCAGTCCCTTAAAGAGCAATATCTCCCAGGGACCATAATCACTGGGCAGGAGGCTAGCAACCAGGCTTCTCCAGTTCTCAGTGGCGAGGTTGTTCCGCCACAAAAATGATCATGATGCATCTGTGAGCACAACAACACCCAGTGTTCCTTCAAGGATTGGAACATCTGACTGGTGCCTTTGCGGAAATTGTGTGCCAATGCCGACAGAAGAAGAAAATGTCTGCTGCAGGGAGATAGAGAAAATGCAGGAAATGATTCCTGCAGACAAGTCCTGCATTTCTCAATTAGAGTACCTGGAGCAGGATATTGTGAGTAGGGAACACATACTGTGTCTCTACCGGTTTGGTGCCAGCTTTGGGAATCGGAGGATAAAGTCACCGGAAGAAATGCTGGAAAGGTTAGTTTAAAATATTTAATTTAAAATATATATTACATAGTGTGCTTTATTGGGATACTATAGTCAACATAACCAGCGTATTCAAGTGGTTCTGGTGTCTCTGCATGCTTTTCTAATTTAAAGTGGATTTTATTTAAAATAAAAAGTGATTTTTGATTTCGAAAATGAAAATTATGATTAGTGAGAATATGGTCATAAGTTTTGTGTTGATGGTTTAGATTTTTATTAATTTTTGCTTCACAAATAGGTGACAAAAAGGTCATGTAGCGAGTACTTTTCATACATGTAGAGTACATTCAAATTTTTATTAAGAGGTGTTCCAAGCTTCCAATGTAAACACTGCATTTTCTCAGAAAATACAGTGCTTACAAGAAAAAGACTGCAGGGAGCTGTAGCACTCACCTGAACAACCTCATTAAGCTGAAGTTGTTCAGGTGACTATAGTGTCCCTTTAATAATTTTTTTAATAACAAAAAATGATTTTTTAGATGCAATTGCTGTGTAGCTTGTAAGAAAACTAAAAAGATGAATAGACATACACTGAATTTTAAATCAAGTAACAGGAGTAAAAATTACGAGATTAAGGATACTATTACGTGTATGAGTAAAAATGTTATCTATTAATTAGAATGTCCCTGTGGTCTTCAATACGTTGGGAGAACTATTAGACCCCTGAAAACTAGAATTGGAGAGCATTGTAGGAATATTGAAAAGGGCTTTAAAAATCACCTTGTTTCCTCTCACTTTGAACTACATAACAATGACCCTCATCTTTTAAAATGTATGGGTATCACGAAACTATCCCAACATTGGAGAGGTGGAGATATGGTTAAAAAATTGGGCAAAAAAGAGATGGAGTGGGTCTATTTTTAGATGCACTACATCCTAATGGCCTAAATGCAGATTTTGATCTTTTTAATTTTTTATAAAGAATTTTTTATATACAAATTTTTTATAAAATGATTTTTTCTATAGTGATTTCATTGTACATCTATTGATATTTTTTATATATATTTTTTTTAAATTTCAATACACACCTCTCCTATGTACACTTCACATTTGTATTATATATGCTCTCTTTTGGTTTTATAAGTTATGATACTGTATAGTTTCAAATATTTATTGTTGCCCTTGTCTAACAATTTAAGTATTTCTGGATAAACATATCTCTATATATAAGTATATGAGATTTCCCTTAGAAGGCCAGCTTTAAAAGAGTTTATTATGTATACTGTTGGCTATGCATATAAGGGAGCAATAGTTATATGAACAATGCCAATTAACTAAATATGATCTGCTTACTAATTTGTTTCACTTCATAGAATATATATGTGTTTTATATATATACACACTCTTATTGTGTATGGATAAATATGGGTTTCTTATAACCCTCTCTTTTTCTTTTGGAGACTGAGCGCGCACATTTGCCAAATTATACTGCTATTAGCTATTAAACTACTATTCCCAATAATCACCGTGAGCCGCGTTACGTAATTTTTTGGCGACGTATGCGACTACCGGTGCTAACAGCAGCATATGGACTACATGATCCATCACCCCTTGCGGGCTGCGCGTCACTTCCGGTTGACGTACGTGACCCGCCGGAAACAGGAAGAGTGCACACACCGGACTACATTTGAACTATTAACAAGCCCTATAAGAACCCGGACGGATGTCTACCGATATAGAAACTTCTGAAGAAGCCCCTACTCGGGCGAAACGTGTTAAGTACTGTGAGAGATTGGATGCTGGACTTTTATCTAGATTTTAATTATATTTTTTATAATAAAGTTGCAGTTTTTTTTCCTATTTCTCTCCTTGGTTCACTTTTTGTTCCTGGTGCACTTTGGATCCTGTTTATATCCCTTGGTGGGGATTATACCACATTAGCCATCATCACCAGAGCAAGTGATTGCTCTGGAAATCGTAAGTAGGATACTTACATCTTGTTTTACTATTTTATTACATACTATACCATTGGATTTTATTTGTGTTTCTGATTTATGCACGACTGTGGAGCTTCGGATACTACATTGCAGCACATTATCCCAAGACGGGGATTATACCGTCCAGGCGCTATACGGCAGAGCTCTCAGTAGCTCTGCAAAGTGTGAGTTAGCCTTCTTACCGGTTTTCCATACATATTATATACACATACATATTTATATTGACATATTGCACTATTTGTTTTATATTTGTATTCCCTCAAGGTTTACATCTACTAACATATTGTTGGAATACCCTATATGTATGTATATATCACTTTTATAATTTACTATCTTCTACTCTTCTTTGGCGCGGTCTACCACTCTGTTCTTGCACTTTTTGGTTAATAGCAGGTATTGGGAAGTCCTGCTGGTTCACTGCTGCCGTATATTTTAACTATTTTAGTGAGCGCCTATAATCTGCTTTTTCTACAAACAGAGCAAAAGTTATTAAATTAAAAAAAAAAAACACACCTCTCTTCCAGAAGCAGATGAGGTTCTTGAAGAATCTTCCAAAAAAATAAAAAAGTCTAAATTAGTGTTCAGAAAAGATTGTTCATGTGCGATAAAAAAAATAAAAAAAAAAAAAATACATGAGATCCAATTAATCAAGCAAGTATTAACTAATGAGGACTGGGAACCGGAGAGAATTAATTACCCTGTAATTAAACACTGTGTGGGTATGTTTAGCTAGATACATGTATGTATTTTACATACAATTACAAGCATTGACAGATATGAGGAAATAATACAAATGTGTTAAAAGGACACTAATTTTTTCATCTAATTGAAGTGGTTCTAGTGTAGGGAGGTCCCTGGCACTATCCTATTTAGTGTTCGAACATTTTATAATGGTTGAATACTAAAGGACAGTCCTAAATAGCCCATCCCCCCTGAGCTGCTTGGACTAATGAGGAAGCATTAGCCCGAGCAGCTGCCATTAGCTGAGCATGTCAACTAGCAACTTTCAACCCATCAAAGCACCGAGCTGGTATCAAATGGCATGTTTTAGAAGGAATAATGTAAATATTATATCTCCAGTAGGCACCAGGCTGTGGGAGGCCATGGACTCTTATTTAATGTTCAATTGCTTGAAAATTGTTTAACATTATATGGAGGGACAGCGCCAGAGGATGCCAGGCACTATGTCCATGTAACTTTAACAATGAGATGAAAGGTTTTAATGTCTACAAAGTGTCTATTTAAAGGTACACTATAGTCACCAGAACAACTACAGCTTAATGCAATTGTTTCCGTGAGTTTCGTCAGTCCCTGCAGACCTTTTTCAGAGAAAATGCAGTATTTACATAACAGCTTCGTGATTCCTCCACTGGCCGCCACTCAGATGGCTACTAGCGGTGCTTTCCTGGGGTAGTGCTGCAGTGTGCAGCAATGATACTCAGTGTCTCCAACCTCTGCATGGAGACAATGAACTTTCCTCATAGAGACGCATTAATTCAATGCAACTCAGCAGATGCTAATTGGCCAGGGCGATGTTTGACTCTGCCCCCAGCCCGCCTCCTTGGCTGAGATAATCAGAATTTCCAATCTTGGCTAATCCAATGATTTCCTAGGGTAAAGCATTGATTGTCAGAAATCATCATTTTGGATGAGGTCAGCCAAGGAGGAAGATCAGGGGCAGAGCCAGCACCAGCAGACTGTAGTAAAGGAAAGATTTTCCCAAAATCCGTGAGAAGATGCTGGATGTCCATAGGAAAGCATTGAGTAATGCTTTCATATAAGCTGTTTGAATGCGCATGCGGATCTGATGTCGGCAGGGGGTGGAGAGTTCCTCAGCACAGAGGGAGCCCGGCGCTGGAGAAAGGTCAGTGGCTAAAGGGGTCGGGGGTGGGTGGTGGGGGGAGGAGACCTTATTGCCCTATAGTGCTCCTTTAAGTATCCACGATAATGGACACGCATCTGAAAAAAGTGTCATTAAAATGGTTTGCCTAACTTATTCCCTTAATATAATAATGTAAAGTGCTGCGGTATAAGTTGGTGCTATATAAATAACAATAATAATAGAGGGATTTTCTAACAGAGAGCATAATGGATTTACACTTCTAGGGTTCTTCTTTGAATAAATATTACAAACATCATTGCAAATAGAATATTTCTCTATAATGAAACATAATCAAGGCTTTCACAAAAGCCATTATAAATTTAAACAATATAAAAAAAGTAAAGCAAAATCAAAGTAAAAAAAAAACAAATCACCAGACAGTCGCAAAACTAAGGCAAATTAAGTTTTATATTTCTGTGGACATAGACAATACAAGAACTTGCCGATTTTAGCTTTACACCTGTTCATATTGTTGTGAACAAGAAATAAACATTTAGCAGACAAAAAAAATAATCCTAAAAATATAAGTCCAGGTCCATAAGTTCGGGCTTTTGTAACGTAGTTTAACAAAATTAGTCCAGGCTGTGGAATGGAATCTTAATATACACGGTTGAATTGAATGATTTTTTTTTATTTTTCTCACAATATGGAGATGACAGTGTTTTCATAACAAAAAGAAAAAAACAAAACAAAAACCCCCCAAACAAACCCACTAATCAAGCCGGTATAAAATGTAGTCAGAAGACTGATTTCTGTTCCGTATTATAGGACTGTTTATAAGTCATTGTCCACTGTTTTAGGCAACATTTTGCTACCATTAGGAACTGCAATACATTGGCAAACTGTGGCCTTTGTGAAGATAAAACAAAGTCTTTTGCTTAAAATGAGAGTATGCACATTCAAACACCATTCTGCTTGATTGGGGTTAAGTATATCCTAAAGTCAAGCACTACTATGTCTGCCAGAATGTGCTCCCATCCTTTGAGGATCTTGAGACGGATAGTGGATGTGCCCTGGGGCACGTAGAAAAGGTGGTGGAGCCATGGAAGGAAACATATGTGGGCCATATCCTAAAAAAAAAAAAAAAAAAAAAAAAATTATGAAGCAACACATATCAAATATGTACAATAAAAAACAAAAAATAAAACCTTTAAAACCTACTTCATATTGCATTAATATGGAAGACAAGACTTGCTTTGTATATTGTATCAGAATTGCACACATGCACGATTGTAAAGATCTATTGAAAACAAGTGTAGAAAATGCCTTGTGTATGGATGACTTTCTAACTGTTCCTACTTAAGTAGAGGTTGAATACAAAGATGTTGGTACCAGTAGAAAAAATAAACAGTAAAACAACATAGGTTATTGAGTTTTGAAATGGTGCTGAAAGTCTCAAATATTCTCTGTACCCGATACAATTCATCCATAGAAAGCAACAACAACAAAAATACATACAGATAGATAAAATCATCCATGGTGTTATCCTCCCTACAAGGTTATGAATGTTATAACAAAGTAGGCCTTCACCACCCTATAACATTATTACACATGTATAAAAAGATCTATAAAGGATATCTTGGGGATTTCCCATTTTGTGCTCGGCCAGACCTGACCAGAAAAATGTCAGCACAATAAGGGAAATGTTCCTCTCACCACCTGAAATGTCAACAAGTAAGAGGACGTATTACCTTAAGCCAGGGCTCGACAAATCGCAGGCGCAAGATCGCCAGGGCGACTAGAAATTTCGCCCTGGCGTCTGTGATTTGCCAGCTCTCTAGTTGTTGTGGGAGGGAGCTTTGACAGCAGCCGTCATGGGGTATATTTGAGGTAGCCGTCCGCCCGCGGGAGCATTACACTGCCTGTAGCTCCTCTCTGCTCCCTCACGCTGTCTAATGATGTCAGGAGACGCAATATGATGTCATTCCGCCCCTGGCATCATTACAGAGCAGGAGGGAGCAACAGGCAGAGTACTGCTCCTTCGCACACAGGAAGAGAGCAGCCCCACTGGACCCCAGGAAAGACACGCTCAGCACTCCCAAAGGTAGGGAGGCTGAGTGGGTTTCAATTAAAACAAAAATGTGTGTGTGTGCTTGTGCATGCGAGTTTGTGTATGCGTGCAAGCCTGTTGTCAGCTTAAGAGTGTTTATGTGAGCCTGTCAGAGTGTGTGTGAGAGAGCGCGCGTTTAGGTACCTGCTCCCTCCGACCGCATGAGGAAGGTGTTCTTCCCATTTTCCCACGCCGTGCCAGTTTTGCCATGGCTGAGATGATCAATCTTTATGATCTCAGCTAAGGCAATGCTTTTCCTTAGGAAAGCATTGGGAGGATTTTGTGCATGCGCAGCAAATGTACCAATCCGCATCTCCTCATAGAGATGCATTACATTAATCAATCTTTATGAGGAACATTCAGCGCCTCCATGCAGAGCTTGGAGACACTGAACCTGGGTTCTGCACGTGGTGCAGTAGTGACCCAGGACTCTCTAGTGGCCATCTTAGTGACTGTCACTAGAGGTGTTACTAAGTAGCAATGTAAACTGTACATTTTCGCGGAAAAGGCAGTGTTTACACTGAAACGCCTGCAGGGAAAGGCTAAATACACCAGAACAACTACATCAAGCTGTAGTGGTTCTGGTGACTATAGTGTCCCTTTAAGAATTGCACTCTCGTTGAAAATTACTGGCTTTTAACTTTTTTTTAGCTGGCTCCTATATTCCAAACAAATTTGTCAAGCCCTGCCTTAAGTGACATTAGAATTTTGAAATTACCTGGAGGTGGGCCACTAATTCCAGGTGGAGGAGGCAAGGCTATATTAACCAAAGTCGTTGAACCATTAGGCGGGAGATTGAAGTAGTTAGCAGATGATTCCTCTTCTGTAGGTGGGGGAGGTAAAACTGCAAAAACAAAAGGAAAACATATGAATGTCAATTATTGTGCAAGAAAATATGGCGTGTCCAAAAATGCACTAGGCTAATTTAAATACGACACTACGAAATGTTCTAAATCCACAGCAAGTGAAAGCTTCAGGGTCTATATAAATTTTCTCGTAAAATGTTTGCATTTAATAAGTTGCCTTCATTAGATGCAAATTTTACAATATGTCTATTGTGGAATAACTATATCAAGAGAGATAGAAAATGTTTTACCCGTCGACCTGCACTGTAAGCACTATGCCAAGATAAGGGCCCCAACAGTGTCTCATAGCTTTTGTCACAAAGCATCAGAAGTCAGGTGCTGCTGAGGAATAACTGACTGCATCTGACATTATGCAACACTGCAATTTTGGTAATTAGGCCCAGGGAAGAGGTATTCCTTGTTCTTTTAGCGCATGTTTCATGACATCAGGTAGCAAGAGTGGATACTCTACATATGTATTCCCTTGCAACGAACAAATGATTTAAGAGACACGCGGCACTAGTCTGATAAAATATATGCACAAGCCAAATATATTTAATGCAGAAATATCAAGAATATCTTATTCAAAGTAATAAGGACAGCAATAAAACTAACCTCCAGGAAGACCAGGGACAGGCTCCAGTTTCAGTCCAGAATCACTGGTGCCTTCCCGCTCTCTTTCTTTCCCTCGGGCTGCCTGAGACCTGCGGAAAACAAAAACATACCACATTAGTTACTAGCAGAACCAAAAATATACAAACATTTGGCGGCAAATCAAAAGGAATTCTTTGCCAACCGCGTAGTATAAATCAGGAACCTTTTGCTTTTCTCAATCACCATGAGTTATTGGGCAATGGTTCAGCCCTTGTTGGATCTTTGTCAAGACTAATACTCCTCTTATAAAGATGTTGTAGAACCTATAGAGGAGATGGTGACCCAAAAGGTGTACACTTCTTTGAATTGTTATGTACTGTGCCACAACATAGCAGCAATTATAGGTTTTGGAAACATTAGCATTAGCAAACAAGATTAATGATTTCAGTTGGTGTACTACTAACACAGGGGAAAAAAATGCAACTCTAAAGTAATCCTCCACAGTGGGCCAAAACTAGATTTATACACAGTTTGTCTTAAGGAATAATGTTAAAAACTACATTAATACTGTAAGTACACATACGTAATCTATAAGATACTACATGAGTGACAGGTTATTCTAAATGTATGATTATTACATTGCATGAGGGCAGAGGTTTCATAAGGAATAAATAATCCAAATAGATCGGTAATAGTATTCAAATAGGAATGAGAAATCCTACACATACTATGATGTCGCCTGTGAGATTGATGGAAACAGTATATCACTTAGTTGTTAAGGACAAAAATACCAATTATTGGGGAACACAAAACTAATGTGCAAATAGTGCAAAGAACTTACATATATTTCTGAAAGTGCAAATAGAGCACCTTGGGCTAGATCTGTACGTCTCAAAAATGGTGCTCCTCCTACTGATGTACACAGGTAAATAAAAACAAAGACAACAGGCAGAATTCAGAAAAAAGGGAGAAAATGAGGGGCCTGCTGACTAAGCAGTGAGTTGGTAAAAGGATTATTGCAGTAAAAAAAATAAAAATAAAAAAAATCCACCCACATAAAGACTGAGAAATAGTACTATTAAAAGTGGAGTGTTATAATGAATATTATCCAGTAAAGAGGTACAATTCAAAGCCTATTAGCAATAATGTTACAGCTAACAAAATACACTACGGTTATAGAGGAGTAACAGTGGCTGTATTGTATCTAGAGCTGCTATACTATAACCAAAATATGGTATGTGATCTGGTACGGAAATTTCTGGTTTCCCAAAGTGTAATGGTATGAAAATCACTATTGGATCACAGATACAGATCTATAGTGATAGGATCTTCTCTGATCTGCAATATAGAATGAACAGCCATAGTGCTCTCCATTTAAAATATAGACATTTATTGAAAGCAAGATAAAATACACTCACAAAAGTGCAGTGGAGTGGAGCAAATATAGGGTCCTTAGGTATTCACAGGACCGATTGATAGCTGGCGGTATAGTGGTAGACACCAGGCTCTGATGAAGTGACCCTGCCGAGTCACGAAACGCGTAAGGCTTTACGGCAGTTGCCGCACGAGCATCAAGATACTGGGTCCCAGTGGAACGCAGGTCGGGGGGAAACAAACGCGAAGGGTAATTCATCTCTTCCATAACATCGAGACCTCCCAGACGGCCAGAGGGAGGTTTACCACTATACCACCAGCGACCACTCTATCCTGTGGATTCCAAAGGACCCATCTATTTGCTCCACTCCACTTTTGTGAGTATTTTATCTTGCTTTCAATAAATTTCTATATTTTAAATGGAGAGCACTAGGGCTGTTCATTCTATATTGCAGATCACAGAGAAGATCCTATCACTATAGATCTGTATATGTGATCCAATAGTGATTTTCATACCATTACACTTTGGGAAACCAGAAATTTCCGTACCAGATCTCATACCATATTTTAGTTATAGTATAGCAGCTCTAGATACAACAAAGCCACTGTTACTCCTCTACAACCGTAGTGTATTTTGTTAGCTGTAACATTATTGCTAATAGACTTTGCTGAATTGTACCTCTTTACTGATAACTCCACTTTTAATAGTACTATCTCTCAGACTTTATACGGGTGGATTTTTTGTTGCAATAATCCTTATAACAACTCACTGCTTAGTCAGCAGGCCCCTCGTTTTCTCCAATCATTTCTGATTTCTGCCTGTTGTCTTTGTTTTTATTTACCTGTGTACATCAGTAGGGGGGGGGCACCATTTTTGAGACGTACAGATCTAGCCCAAGGTGCTCTATTTGCACTTTCAGAAATATATGTAAGTTCTTTGCACTATTTGCACATTAGTTTTGTGTTGACCAATAATTGGTATTTTTGTCCTTAACAACTAAGTGATAAATATACTGTTTCAAACAATCTCACGACATCCTAGTACGTGTCTCATTCCTATTTGTATACATTTATTTTCTGTGGGCTTATTTTTACTAGTAGAGATCATCTGTGTGATAGCCCATTATTTTACGGGGTAGAACCCCACAGAACAAACCTCTGTTAACTATCCATTTTTTCCCACTCCATCAGGCCAGACTAGTCTGTCCATTCTAGCTTTTGTGTTCATTTCTCAGATCGTTAATAGTGTTTTAATTCAGAGCAAAACATTTTATAAAAATATCAGAAGGCCATAAACCTGCTTTCATGATATGCTGTGTCAGTGGTTACATTGAAATTCATCTTACCTTCCCCATTTGACATTAAGCCTTCTTCCATTAACAATTAATTTGTTGAAAGACTTTTCTGCTGCCATCTCAGATGCTTGTCTGGTTGCAAACTGAATGAAGGCGCATTGCTGTCTCTGAACAACTGTAATCGTTCGTATTTCACCAAACTGGTAGAAGTGACTCCTGTTGAAATAAGAACAAATGTAATTAATAAAGAAAATCAGCTACATCATACTTTTCTACTCAAGAGGGCAGGAAGTTGCAGTCATTTGTGAACACCATATACAGATGCTGCAACAACTGGCTGAGCTCTCACACCAGTTATAAAAAATAATCTAGAAAATCATGTGTAGTGATCCCCTTCTCCAAAATAAGTCTTTGTTCTATTTCATAGCATTGACTCAAGGCTACAACACAAATTGTAAATTTAGTTATAAGCTTACCTGAGCTCTGCCTCATTTATTGTGTCACCCAACCCTCCAACATATAACGTTGTAATGCTCTTGTCTTCGGGAGGGTCCAGACGAGGCATAGTGGATGCTCTTTTTAAGAGCTTGTCTGCCACAGGATCATTGATACCATAGTAACGGTCTTTAATATTCTGATCTGCCAGGGGGTCATCTGGATCAGTAGGCTTTTCATGCCTTTAAAAAAAAAAAAAAAGTCCATGAATGAATAACAAAAACAGAACACAAGACGTACATGTCCAACTGAAAAGAACGCAGCGATTTAAATAAAACAAAAATCTTAGGACTTGTCATACTGTGTGTTTTGTGTTGCATTACCATCATAAGTTCTAAGCTTGCAATATAATTTGTAATTAGATGGCACTTGTATTACAAAAGTCTCTTGCAAAGAGTCATCACTAGGATCTTCTGACACACATGTAAGAAATGTAACATCTGAAGTACAGCAGCACACCTGCAGTAAGTTGTGAACATGTTATTGATGTGAAATGTAGAATACAATTTTGGTTTGCATAATTACAGATATTGCAAGTAGCTTGAAGCTGACAGTGAAAGGTCAAATGTATGCCAAGAGTCATACTCTTAAGTGTAGGTCAGCACCTTCACCAAGCACTGTAATTACAAGATGCACACAACTGTTGTTTGCTAACTGTTCTACATATTCAGCTTTAATTGTCATACCATTCCTGGTTAAGATTATTACCTGTACGGACATTCCTCCCCTCTTTTGCACTCTCCTTTCACCCAGAAAGAACAAATGTGTGGCCGGTTACGCTTGTAGTAAGGAGTGGTACGAGCAAGTTTTAGCAGCATGTCACTGCTAGATGTGGCTTTGCCAAGAGCACCAACTGCACGCGTTCCATCAGAGTTTCCAATCTGTAATAAAAAAATATGTTTTTTGATTGCGGGATAGGTTTTTTACTACACAAGTTAAAAAACAGTAAACAAAAAAACAAAAACTTGGCAACTCACCTCTCGCTCCATATTCTGTGTGTAATATTCTTTATTTACATCCGATCTTGGCATGTCATCCTTAAGGGACACACCGGCATCTCGCACTTGAATAGGCAATCCTAAACAAAACAATAAAAGGTAGCTTTATACACTTGGTCTACTACAGGAGATTGAGCTCTTTTTTTTTTTTAAACCTAAAACCACTATAGTAACGGGGACTTTCAACAGTGATATTTGCTTGACATTACCTATTTTTCACTGCATTCAATGATTATTGTGGATCATAACATTAAGTAAAGCACGCAATAACAATGAAAGGCTCCACTCACCATATTCTAAATCCAGAAGACAGGTCTGGCAGACATTCTTCAGCTTACTACAAGTCTGGCACACCTCTGTCTTCTTGAAGCGCATACGTACACCAGGACACCAGCGGAACACTGTAAATGGACGAGCACAAATCTGAAAAGAAAGCATGACATTAGGAATTACATTCTGCATATAATGTTCCCCATACATCTAATATACTTGCCAAACAGGCAAAAAAAAAAAAAAAAAAATTAGTCCACTTCAGTTAGTATATATTGTCACTTGCTTACAGGAACAAAGCAATAATCCCAGGCAGCACTTCTATTTGCAGTTCATATTTGTAATGTGCCAGCTGTCCTTGGCATATGCATCCTACTTCTGTGTGATATTATTAAAAAGGGTTCAAGCCAGTTACTTTGCCCATTTATGTTTAAAGACTAACTACATATTTATGCATATTCCCCCTTTTCTGTTCATCCGCACAATCCCAATCATGAATTCACTTACCTTGCACTCTTTGCCATATTTTTCTTTTGTCTGTAAACAAGCAGAAATACATGTTACTCTTCCATGCAACACATAAACATGTCTTTCATTAGAGAGATAGAGAACCTCATAATGTAATCTAGATTCTCTACATAGTTCTTAGAGAGACACTCTGGGCACCAAAAAAAAAAAAAAATGTCAATGAATCTTGTAGCTATGCACCTAAATGTGTGCTGTCTTTGAGTGTGCTTCATCTGCCATTTATCTTTTGTATGTAATAAAATAAAGTGATTTCTTACATTTATAGTCCACAGAGTGTGCTTCATCTGTTATTATTTATAGTATAACCAGAGGTTTGTACCATGGCATTATTGTATATAAACATACGATTTAAGTATATAAATAATAAAAATAAGATAGAGTGAGTGAGTGCTTAGTTTAAGCCTGGATTGTCTTTTTAAAATAAAACACATCACAACAGTGATTGTTAAAGGGACACTATAGTTACCAGAACAACTACCAGCTCTCCTGGTGTCTACAGCCTGTCCCTGCAGGCCTTTTAATGTTAACACTTCCTTTTCAGAGAATGTTACCGCCTAGTAACACCTCTAGTTGAAGTCACTCAGACGGCCGCTAGAGGCGCTTCCTGGGTACGTTGCTCATAGAGATGCATTGATTTAATACAGCTCAATGAGGAGAATTTTGTCGCCTATAGCAATGGTCTCCCAATGCTTTACTATGGTATCAGGCTTGATGATCAGACTGAAATGGGCATGCCCTACAATTATTCCTGTAATTTTCCAAAACAGCACACAACCTGTACATGGAGGACATCGTTGTACTTGTGAGATATCACAGCATACAAATATGTGTAATATTATATAGCAGTAAAAGCGAACCATATAAGGCCATTCACAGTTGAAAATCTATGTAGAACTTGAAAAATAATTTTGTAATATCTCACACTTTAAGATTAAAGAAGTTACTTTACCATACCAAAACTGGAAATTGAGCACATTTCTTAAATAAACACATTTATGCGAACATCAAAAACATGCCAGGTATCATTTAGTATGGATAAAATAAAAAGACTTACCATCCTAATATATGGATTTTCCCCCAAACATGTCTGACACAAAATTGGAAAATCCTGTATTAAAAATAAAACACACAAGTTATATTACAATAATGCACATGCTTACTTTTATATTTAAACAATCTTTGCAAGTTTTTTATAAAAACATATCTTATCTTTAATGCAAAAGTGACAGTACTGCTTTAATATCACCAACTGCCTTATGTATTTTAATAGTCACTAGACTGTTACAAGAACACCCATAAAATAAAACTATTTCAAATGGAAAAAAAAAAAAGGGCACACATCTATAATTCTAAAAAATGCAAATATCAAAATCTTTTGTTTCTATGATAACCTCATTTATATAGCTCATTTTTAAAAGAATAAAGCAACTGACAAAACAAAATATCTAACATAGCATTTTCAAACGTCACTGTCCAAAATCATACAAATTGATATGGTTTTGAAGAGACAATAATTAGTACATGTACGTGGCATCCAAAACGTGCAGCAGGGCTTGACAAAACCCAGGCGCCAGGTTGCCATGGAGACCAAGAATTTTGTCCTGATGTCTGGAATTGGTTGGTCCGTTCCCGCTTCCGGTCACAATCCCGCAGGGGAATTGCAAGCCAGGTAAAGACTGTTCTGCTTGCCGCCCGCCCTATTCCACAGAGCCGGCCTCCAGCCCATCCCATTCTGCAGCGCCAGCTGCCCGCCCAATCCTTTGCGAGGCCTCAACGCCGGGAGGAAGTATTTACAGTTCCCGCCACTTCCTCCCGACGCACAGAGATCTGCACAAGGCTGGAGAAAAAGGAGGAGGTGTTCAGGAACTGTGGAAGCCTACTCCGATCAGCCACAGGCAACCCCTACAAACCTAATGTCACTTGCTGCAGCCCAGTGCCACAGGCCCCCAGGGAGGCCAAAGGTAAGAAACAGGAGAGTTGCTAAAAAATATGTATTTGTTATTTTTAATTTCTGTGTGTAACTATTTGAGTGTATCAAATAAATACTTTGTGAGTGTGTGAGAGTAGGTCTGTGCGTCAGTGTATGTGTGTTTCTGTCAGTGTGTGCAACTGTCTATGAGTGTATGTGTATGCTGAGGTCGCCAGCCACCTCTGATTCATGGGAATGGTGTTATCCCTCACCTTTTTTCCCCCAAAGCTGTGCCAGTCTTGCCACAGCTAACCTGACTCCATTGCTGAGATTATCAATTAGCAATCAGCATCTGCTCATTGAGATGCAATAATTCAATGCATTTCTATGTGGAAAGTTCAGGGCCTCTTTGCAGAGCGTGGATACGGTGACTGTAGGTGCTGCACATTGTGTAGCACTGAGATAGGAGACACATTAGTGGCTGTTTGAGTGACTACCGCTAGAGGTGTTACTAGGCAGCAACATAAACACCGTCTTTTCTTTGAAAAGACAGTTTACGTTGAAAAGCCTGCAGGGACAATCTATAGACACCAGAGCCACTACATTAAGCTGTAGTAGTTCTGGTGACTATAGTGTTCTTTTTAATAATAGATTTTTTGGTCGTTGGGGAAATAAAAATAACTAGCAAGTTTTTTTAGCTGGCTCCCCTACTGAAACCAAATTAGTCAAGCCCTGACGTACACCATCTTTGGGTGTTGTGCAAAAAGTTGGAAAAGCAGTAGAACTAATATAATACAGAATATATTATACTAATATAAAACAGTGTTTTACCTTATCACTGTGACCAAGGGACACCAAAACCATGTTTCGGCATTAGTAGCCTATCAAGGACTTTGCTGTTTTTGTTGTGTGTCCCAAATATTAATTCAGTATTATGAGATCAAGTCTTCTGTATATAGCTGATTTACATTGATCCATTCATTAATCTGGTTTCTGTGATTTGTATATTATTGTGTGAATATATCAAATTAGATTTTTTTTCTTCTCTTCATTAAACAAGACTTATTTGTTTTACTCTATAAAGGTGTGCAGTAGGTTTGTGTAGAACGCACAGGATTTTCATTTAAGAATGATGAAAGAAACTGTTGCAATACCTCGTAGACTGGATATATGAACCATATTCTAAAGTACTAGTTCAGATCACCAATGTGTTTTTATTAGCATACAGTTTCTAGAAGACCACTGCTTACCCAGTGCTAGTTTGAGTTTTGGAAGCCACATGTACATTGTACATATTGTAATTGTGATGGTGCAAAAAGTCTCTGGGGTCCACCAGTCTTATTCTTTCACCTGTAACCACTGCAATGCACTAATGATTATGATGCAAAGAGTGTTTGGGATACATTGCTATTCTCTGTCAAACTTAGCAGCTCTCAATAAATAACATGAAAACTGATTGACAAGAAACACAGGAAGGCACACGATTACTCCTTGTGCAATAATCACTACAATTTTGAGCTAGAGTACTCATTTAATATGCCTTACATCTTACATATATATTTCTAACAAAAATAGGTTTTATTTAAACTTAAAGGTTCACTATAGCGTTCGGAATACAAATATGTATTCCTATTGCAATAAAGCCCTAGTCACCTAAATGGTGACTAGAGCCCCGTTCCGCAGTGAATAAATGGTTAATTAACCATTTATTTGCATACCTCGGCACTGGTGACCTCTCCTCCTCCTCCTCAGTCGATGTCAGCTCCCGAGTGGAACCAAACGCGCATTTAAACCTACCCATAGGAAAGCATTACTCAATGCTTTCCTATGGGGATCTTTTTTGACGCTGGAGGTCCATGAGGACGTCCAGCATCAAATAAGTGTGATTTACTCAGTGTAAACTGCGGAAGCACCTCTAGTGGATGTCAGAGAGACAGCCACTAGAGGCTGGATTCACCCAGTGCAGTGTACACATAGCAGTTTAAAACTAGGGGAACCTGGCACCCAGACCACTTCATTGAGCTGAAGTGGTCTGGGTGCCTATAGTGGTCTTATCCTGTTGAGGCAAGCTTGAAAGTTCTAACCTAAAGTATGTGGAAATAAAGGTCCCTCTTATGTGAAGTAAATAATGGAGATGATCACAAAGGACAACAGTAATTAGTCATGTAACATCTAATTCCGGGCATGGAGCACTTTCCTACGTGTCCCAGCCAAAAGCAGGATATATGAGTTTTCAGCAAATGCAGTGATCTGGTAACCCTAATTAGACATAACAACAAAAGCAAAATTACTTTCTGATCAGTAAACTAGTTTACAACAAAGCACAATATTCTGCCCTGCTATATAGCAATGTACCAGCCCAGCTCCATTACACAGTATGGATAAAGCCATGCCAGATATACAGAGCATGCTCCATGAGGGATGGGAAATGGACATTTAGTTCATACTGTGCACAAGGCATCCAACATGTTCCGCTAATATAACGAGTTTATAGAGTGTCAGCTCTATGGGTGGAGTGATACACCAGGGATAAAGGCTCTCTCTGTACACACACACACTCTCCCAATAAGGGCCAATAAGGGCCATGCAGGGTTTAGTGTGAGCGGTGTGTCCATGTGTTGCTCTCACTCCCGGTATGCTGGGCCCGGTCTCCCCGGGGCGGTGAAGGCCTGGCTGCCCTAATGGCGGGAATGTCGCACGGAATCGATGATTAAACCTTGCCACAGGCCGCCCCCGGGTGCCCGCCGCCGGTACACTCACCGCATCCTCCCAGTTCTGCCGGTTGTAGGTGTTGGAGCCCAGTGAGGTCGCCATTGTGACTCAGTCGGCCGCCAGGAAGCTGCACAGTCCGGGGAGCCGCAGCACTGCGCAGCCGCAAAGCGTAATGAGGAAGAGAGGCCGCCCACAGCGAGCGCGTCACCGCGCACGGGGGGGGGGCAGGGCGGAACAGCCTGGCACATGCGCAGTGCGCGGTTTCCAAAGGCTGCAGCTCTCTGGTGGCGCATGCGCAGTGCGCGGTTTGGGTGCAGCGCTCTGTGGCGCATGCGCGGTGCGCAGTTTGGCTGCAGCGCTCTCTGGTGGCGAGTGAGGGGCAGTGCTGCTCCTATTCAATAAAGTGATAATTCGGAGTGAATATCGCAGTGAAGGAGGCAGTGCCCAAAGTGAACACAGAGCGGGCTAGGACAGTGCTTCCAGTTCGGCTGCTGTCGAATTACACCCGAAATTCACTTTAAATTCTCACTTTAGTGAATATCCCGGGCAGACAGTGTGTTTGGTGCCAGAGGGTGGAGCAATGCATGGTGTCTGTCCGGCTGGGCCATTAATAGCCTGCAGCATTATCATGGGGCTCTCACACCCCTTCAGACTGATGGGAGTAGCAGTCCGTGACGGATAGCCGGTCTGTGTGCCGGACTCCCACCCACAGGGGGCGTGCTGACTCCATAACATCACAAGATGGCGGCCCCCCCGGCACACATGGAGAGGTGAGCAGTCCGGGCCGCGCTGTGCTGGCTGTGTGGGGCGGCCTGGCTGGCTGAGGGTTGTGAGACTCGGGCCTGGGTGGATTGTCCGGTTATTCTCTTTAGAGGTGGCAGTCTGTGTGATATAATGCACAGGCTAGGCCGCAGCCGGGCTCTGGAGTAAGCCTGCTGCCCGGGTTAGAGTTCATTGTTATCCCGGCTCAGACCGTGTGACTGCCGCGCTCTGTGTATTGTATGGAAGCCGTGTGGGAGAGATGGGTTATAGTGTCTACACCGAGTCCCCCAGAAAGCGCAATCCAATACTGTGTTTCAGTGAGCTGTTAGCCGACATACTGATCTAGTTTAATCTTCCCATCAAATCCTAGAGCCACACATGGGCTCCATTAACTAAATCTAAACTTTCCAGAAGTGCTGTGTGGGTGTACTGCTGTCTGGAATTTCCTGATTGTCAGGCACACCTCTACCAGTTGAAAATGATGGGAGCATTCTGAAGAGTGGTCCACTTACACCATAAATCTTTTATAATCTTGCCGTAATTATGCATGATTGCTGAATACGTTATACTGATTAACAACTCACTGATTTTCTCATTGGGAGGTAGTGTGCATGCCCTAAGGGCTGCCTGTAGGGGAGAGGAACCGCCTACATATGTCCCTGTCCCCCATAATCCTGTAATGTAAAACATTTCAGCTTTTGAGAAACTGCAATGTTTACATTGTACTAGTAAGATAGGCACTTACAGGAGTTTACCAAACTCTGGAATTCTTAACCCCTTAAGGACCAAACTCCTGGAATAAAAGGGAATTATGACATGTCACACAAGTCGTGTCCTTAAGGGGTTAAAGGACCACTATAGGCACCCAGACCACTTCAGCTTAATGAAGTGGTCTGGGTGCCAGGTCCATCTAGGGTTAACCCTTCAGCTGTAAACAGCAGTTTCACAGAAACTGCTAGAGGCGCTTCTCACTGTGATTTTGACAGTGCGAAGACGCTGCCTTCCATATCAAAGCACTGAGAAATGCTTTCCTATGGACTGATTAAATGCGCACATGGCTCTTGCCGCGCATGTGCATTCGGCGGATGACATCGGAAGAGGAAGGAGAGTAAGTGTTTAACCCCTGGCACTATATAATCCCTTTAAGAATGTGTATGAGACACTCAGCTCTCCCCTCTGCCAAGTCCTCCCTTATGCAAGCACTGGTGGTCAGAGCATTTCTGTGGGATTTCACTGCAATGGTCTGATTCCACACAGTATCGGGGCTCGAGAGAAGAGTCTCTAGAGTACCCCCAGACCAGGGCCGTCTTTAATCTTGCTTGGACTTTGGGCAAGCATTTGCTTGGGCACCCTGCCACCTCCCCCTCACTCCCTGGCATGCAATCAAGCCCTCTACCCCAACGCAGTGACCAACTAGAGTAGAAAAAGCCCTGGTGCAAGAATTTTTCTGGGCCCCCCAATTGGAAGGGTGTCCAGAAGGTAGATCCCTATCTATCGTGCAACTCCAACAATGCTTTGACGGCTGGGGCTATACCATTTTACCATGCTTGCAAGGTTGTACTTAGCACTGAGCCATATTGGTGTGTTTGAATGTAAGCATGTTTTTGTATGGACTGTATGGGTGTGTTTGAATGCAAGCAGTTATGTGTAGTCTTGGTTTTTGAATGTAGGGGTGTGTTTATATATTATTGGTGTATGATAGAGTCCTAACCTCAACATCTGAGGAAAGGGATTTAGGGGTGATTATTTCTGATGACTTAAAGGTAGGCAGACAATGTAATAGAGCAGCAGGAAATGCTAGCAGAATGCTTGGTTGTATAGGGAGAGGTATTAGCAGTAGAAAGAGGGAAGTGCTCATGCCATTGTACAGAACACTGGTGAGACCTCACTTGGAGTACTGTACACAGTACTGGAGACCCTATCTTCAGAAGGATATTGATACCTTGGAGAGAGTTCAAAGAAGGGCTACTAAACTGGTTCATGGATTGCAGGATAAAACTTACCAGGAAAGGTTAAAGGATCTTAACATGTATAGCATGGAGGAAAGACGAGACAGGGGGGATATGATAGAAACATTTAAATACATAAAGGGAATCAACACAGTAAAGGAGGAGACTATATTTAAAAGAAGAAAAACTACCACAACAAGAGGACATAGTCTTAAATTAGAGGGACAAAGGTTTAAAAATAATATCAGGAAGTATTACTTTACTGAGAGGGTAGTGGATGCATGGAATAGCCTTCCAGCTGAAGTGGTAGAGGTTAACACAGTAAAGGAGTTTAAGCATGCGTGGGATAGGCATAAGGCTATCCTAACTATAAGATAAGGCCAGGGACTAATGAAAGTATTTAGAAAACTGGGCAGACTAGATGGG
This sequence comes from Pelobates fuscus, assembly GCF_036172605.1. Classification (NCBI taxonomy): domain Eukaryota; kingdom Metazoa; phylum Chordata; class Amphibia; order Anura; family Pelobatidae; genus Pelobates; species Pelobates fuscus. The sequence goes on along the minus strand of NC_086320.1, from coordinate 167,047,881 downwards.
CCGAATGGTTCTTATCTGCCGTCACATTCTATGTTTCTATGTGTGTTGTGTTGATGATGTTTCAATGCAGGAGTGTGTTTATATGTAGTGTTGAAGTTTGAATGCAGTGGTGTATTTGTATGTAGTGTTGGTGTATCAATGCTGAGATGTATGTACATACACACTGAAACACATGCAGATACAAGCACAAACTGACGCAGATACAGACAAACAGATACACAACTTGACACACATGCAGATGCTCAGACACACAGGTATACACACTGACTACATGCAGATACATACACACACACACACACACACACACATACACTGGTAGACATACTGATATATACACTGACAGACATACGGACACACACATACACTGACAGACATACCGTCTGTCAGTGTATGTGTATTTGACACACATGCAGATACACTGACACATATACTGTCAGACATACTGACCCTCACACACTTTCACATATACTGACCTAAATACTAAACACACATTGATACACAGGCAGACATACTGAGACAGACATACATGTAAAATTTACATTTTTAAACCCACCCTCCAGTTTCCTACCTTTTTCTGGGGGGGTGTCTTCCCAGGGGTCCAGTGTGGTGCCTGAGGCTGATAGGAGTGAGGAGCCCCCCTCCTCAAAGCCTCCTTCTCTTCCTCCCTCCTGCGTGGCTCCTTCTGCCCTCTCCCGCACCACTTTTCTATTTATGGGAGGAAGTGACTCGCTGCTGTCACTTCCTCCCAGGCGGCTGCCGAAAAGCAGGGGGCTCGGTTGCGCTTTTAACCCCTTAAGGACCAAACTTCTGGAATAAAAGGGAATCATGACATGTCACACACGTCATGTGTCCTTAAGGGGTTAAAGGGCCACAGAGCGCGACCGTGCCCCTGCTAAAATCAAGCCCACCGGGTGGCCATAAGTGCGTGGGCCCCTCGCTGGCGGCAATAGCAGGGAAATAAATTCTTGAGGGCAGCTGCTTTGGGCCGCCTGAAGTGCCCCGTTTGCCCCTCGTTAAAGATGGCCCTGCCCCAGACCACCAGGGAATGTTGGGGGGGGGGGGGGAGGGGGGGGATTTTTAATTGAAAATAAAGTATAAAACTGTTCCCTCTCTTACCCACCACAGAACATAGGCTCTTTCTTACCCCATAAATTTTGCATACATGCATAATTAATCCCTTAAACACACACTACAACCCCTATTCTCAAACAGGCCTTGAGCTGTGCAAGGAGCCCCAAAATTTCTGATTGCAGCCCTGTCAGCATCATTGGTGCTGGAGTTCTAAAAGCTTGCCCTGGCTAATGATAATTCTTTGCAAGTATGGCATTTGTTATCAGCATGCTGGTGACAGACAGCCAATGGCGGCACAGCCTGGTGTCCTGTTCTTAGAAATGGCCCATTGTTTGACAGGCTATTTGACCGGCTGTTTGACAAGCTGTACAGAATTCTGGCCCTTATCCAACTCCTGTCTGAGAAATTTACCCAGAATTATATCTCAGGCCAAAACATTTGTATTGATGAATCCCTGATGACATTTAAAGTTAGACTGCTTTTTACACAATATATCCCAACAAAGTGGTCACGATCTGTAATTAAATTCTATAAATTATGCAAATACACTATTGACTACACATGGGCATTTCAGATTTATCAAGGAAATAATAGCCATCTGCACCCACCAGCATGCTCTCATTCTGTGGGCACAAATAGCAAGATTGTGTGAAAATTATATTATACAATAAACAAATACACAAGATCCAGCGCACTCTCCTATCTACTAAACAGCAACTTCAATGTTGACAGATTTTATTAGGTTATAAAAGTTTTTTTTTAAAAACACCTAATCTAGGCAAAAAAATGGGGATTTAGTTACATTATATGATCATACATTGCATAAGCCTGCCACAACGTCAATGTACCCCATCTTTGGCAGGTCCTACTCTCACAGTCTGTCTGCTCTTATGAGATTAACCACTTACTTGGGAAAAAATTCCATCTGAGGCTCTCTGCAGTACAAGGCTAAATAGGGACCTGAGATGAGGCACCTGTAACAGGGAGGGGTGCAAAACCAAGGAGTTGGCTAGACTCCCAAATATATATAGGAAACATGGGGGGGTGGTTGCACTCACCTAAACATGCTTAAATGGGGTGCTGCTGGGGGCCATATTATACAATAAACAATACACAAGATCCAGCGCACTCTCCTATCTACTAAACAGCAACTTCAATGTTGACAGATTTTATTAGTTTATAAAAGTTTTTTTTTAAAACACCTAATCTAGGCAAAAAAAATGGGGATTTAGTTACATTATATGATCATACATTGCATAAGATCATATAATGTAACTAAATCCCCATTTTTTTGCCTAGATTAGGTGTTTTAAAAAAAAAAAAAACTTGTATAAACTAATAAAATCTGTCAACATTGAAGTTGCTGTTTAGTAGATAGGAGAGTGCGCTGGATCTTGTGTATTGTTTATTATATATATTATATATATACGTGTATAATTTAATTATAAGTGTATTTTTATATTAATATATGTACATATTAATATAAAAATACACTTAGCATGACATATATATATTATATAGGTATAATATATGTCTATATATATATATATATATATATATATACACACACACACATATATAATTTTTTTTTTTATGATTTTACACATGCAGGGAGACTGCCTGTCAACACAGACAGTCCCCCTGCAGGCAGACACATGGACACCTATTGTGACCATGTGGTCGCCCTGTTGAGCAATCACATGGCCCCAGGGGTCCTAATCCGCCATGGGGAGACTGTCTGGGCTGCAGGCAGTCTCCCCACAACGGGAGCACCACCGATCGGGTAAGTACATCTTAAAGTTAGGATGGTTCAGGACCGTCATCGGTCGGCAATGGAAAAATGCCGATGACGGTCCTGAACCGTCCTCCGTCCTTAAGGGGTTAAATAAAGGTTATCAACTACGGGTTGATTTTTTTTATACCAGTATTGATTTATTTAAAATATATATTTTGTTTTCAAACCTTAGTATGTGGCAGTGTGTAAAACACACACAGGTTTTCCCCAAACCCTGACCATGGCAAAAACAGTAGAGGCTCCTCTTTAGCTCTACACGAGGATGAGGTGCTGGCTCTTCGCTACACAGATGAGAAAAATTGGGTGGTGTGTGTGTGTATATGTATATGTATATGTGTGTGTATATATATATATATATGTATGTATGTATGTATGTGTGTGTGTGTGTGTGTGTACAGGCTATTGACACCAGAACAACTATGATTAAGCCGTAGTGGTTCTGGTGACTATAGTGTCCCTTTAATAATTGCATTTTCTCGTTGAAAATTAAACTTTGTTAAAACAAAATGGAAATGCTAACTTTTTTTAGCCGGCTCCTAGATTCCAAACAAATTTGTAAAGCCCTGTTAATAAAAAAATATTTAATAATGCCCCCTATACATGTATGGCCAGGGCATACTTGGAAACTAAAGAAATCTCAATGTATCTTTCCTGGTAATATATTTCATAAATAATTTAAACACTACACTCCTAGGCGGAGTGAAGAGTTTTCGCACAGGGCGGGTAAATGGCGAATAAATAAACAACTGATGTTATTTCATGTCAATAAGCTCCTGTGTTTATTTACTTTTTCTGGCTATTCTCAACCAATCTACACCTTTCACTTTCAGGCACATATTCTGCTATTTATGACACTCCACTCACCCCTCTCCCTCTCCTTCTCTAACATCAGTTGTTTTAAGTGTTAAACTATTTCAGATTGATCAGTATTTCTTCAGACCTAAGAAAGAGAGGAAAACCCTTGAAAGTTTTCTTTTAAATATTGTTTGTCTAATAAAAAAAGTATCATTGCATACTGCAATACTCTGGTATTTGGCATATTAAGTTTTTTTTATATATATATGTATATATTAATACAATATACAATTATGCTACGTGTATATGTTTTAAGCATAATTATATGGTTTTACATATTATGTTTTGGGAAATTGCCGACAACCCAGTCAGCTCCCTTGCAGGGAATCTGACAATCATGGTGTCATCGCGATCACATGACACACATGGGTGCGATTGGCTGGGATGTCAGGCAGTCTCCATGATCGCCGTGGAGGCTAAATATCTGAATGGGAGGAGGTGTGCCTTGTTGGCATATGTCGTTATAGCCCTCCTTTTGTAGGACCGCACAGCACGCCCTTTGATGGGTAGGGGTTAATGAGCCAAGTGTAAAGTAAGTTAAGATCTAAATTTAAAATGGGGAGTTGTGACTAGTGCTACATAAACAGAAACAAAAGTGATTTAATGCCTAAATGGCAGAGAATTAAACAGTGAGAATGCAGGGGCATGATCTATAGTATACACTGTAAGAGCAGGGCCCTCACCCCCTCTTCCTTTGCATCCAACTTGTCTGGTTACAATTATTATTATTATTATTATTTTATTATTTATATAGCGCCAACAAATTCTGTAGCGCTGTACAATGGGTGGACTAACAGACACATCATTGAGATCAGACCACTGGACGTACAGGAACAGAGGGGGTTGAGGGCCCTGCTCGATGAGCTTACATGCGTGTCTGTTAGTACACCCATTGTACAGCGCTACGGAATTTGCTGGCGCTCTATAAAATAGTAATAATATAACTGCTTTATATAACACTATAGTCACCTAAATTACTTTAGCTAAATAAAGCAGTTTTAGTGTATAGATCATTCCCCTGCAATTTCACTGCTCAATTCACTGTCATTTAGGAGTTAAATTACTTTGTTTCTGTTTATGCAGCCCTAGCCACACCTCCCCTGGCTATGATTGACAGAGCCTGCATGAAAAAAAAAACTGGTTTCACTTTCAAACAGATGTAATTTACTTTAAATAATTGTATCTCAATCTCTAAATTGAACTTTAATCACATACAGGAGGTTCTTGCAGGGTCCAGCAAGCTATTAACATAGCAGGGGATAAGAAAATCTTAATTAAACAGAATTTGCAATAAAGAAAGCCTAAATAGGGCTCTCTTTACAGGAAGTGTTTATGGAAGGCTGTGCAAGTCACATGCAGGGAGGTGTGACTAGGGTTCATAAACAAAGGGATTTAACTCCTAAATGGCAGAGGATTGAGCAGTGAGGCTGCAGGGGCATGTTCTATACACCAAAACTGCTTCATTAAGCTAAAGTTGTTCAGGTGAATATAGTGTCCCTTTAAGCTAAAGTTGCTTTGATGCCTATAGTGTCCCTAAAATATTCAATTTGATTTATTATGCACTATATTTTTTTTATAGTGATCTCAATGAAAGTTTTGAAGGCTTCATTGTAAGAAAACAGGAGCTGTCCCCCCATAAATGTAACGAACTTGAGGAAGATAGTGACGAAAGAGAACTGGATGAAGAAGATGATTGGTACTGGGATGAAACCAGCACAAATCTTACCAAATGCTATTCAGCCACAAGAGGGTGCAATCCACAGGTACCCAATGTTTTCTTAGTAAAGCAGGAAATACCTGAAGCAACATGGTTTTAATAAGGGAAAAAGTATATCTCTACAAACTGAAGTGCTTTGTGTGACTGGTGCGTTCCTTTTAATATGGATAAATGTAACAAATGTCTACCCAATGTCTCCCTAGCCATTGGTAAGTGACCAGTGCATGTACTGAACATAATTCAGCTATATATTTTTCTATGCAAATCTAAAATAGGTTTATTTTTCTTACTTTTGTTCACTGGTTGCGTCAAGTGAATAGAACGCTTAGAAAATCTAACCCAAATAGGACTTTATTACAAAAAAGATTCAGTAGGTTTTTGATGACAGTGTTTGTTTAATGTTTGTTTAACAGAGCAATAAAGTGTGACTTGTCAGGATATTAAACTGAATTTAAAATTCTAAACCAAAATAGTCGAACTGCAGGTAAAGTTGAATTGGAGAATATTTCCAATTCAGCTAGTTTGATTTTTAGATAAAATTCAGTAAAATTATTTTTACTGCTGCTATGTTCCATGCTGACATTATATACAAACTTACCTTCATCTTATCCAATTTTAGCAATGTATTTTTTTTTTTTCAGGCTAATCGTCAGGGAATGCATGGTGCTTCCACCAAAGCCTATACAATGACAGACAAAGTGTTGCAAAAATATGAACATAAAATTAATTTAGGTGAGTTTAAATTGTAAAGGATTTTATCATGGCACAGATTTTCTTTTTTTTTTTTTTTTTTTTTTTTTTTATATAATTCTTTGTTTTATTTGTGGTTAGCGTGAACAATCATGTTTGCACTGCCACGATAGCTGGTGCAAGCAGGTACGGAAACATACATTAACATAGGTATGGCATTAAAATACATAGCACAGTTTTGTTTTTTTTATATTCAGGAGGGGAAACATGTTAGAGGTTATTGAATCATGGTTGCACAAAAGATCCGCCTGTCTCAATATTTAGTAATCAAGTAAACTGGTCAATCATGCAGCCTATGGGGATTAACATGCTAGCTGGACATAGCTGAGACTTGCTTGGTACATAAGGCCACATCACTGCACTATCTGAGCATATTATTAGCATTTTGCGTCAAGAGCTAACAGATTGTATACATGCAGTACAGTTATATTTGTCTGAGTAGGTTAATTGTAAATCTGTTTAGACATATTAGCTAAATTAACAGGCTGGAGAGATGGAAGTGCAGGCTAAAACTGAAATCATAATTAATATAGATTGAGTGAGAGAGACAGGTTTGCTAGGCAAGATGGCATGGTTAGTGTTGCTTGGGGGGAAAAAAAAGGAAAATTTATGCCACCGTGTTTAAAGAACCCTGGGTCCCCGGACAGAGACTCTCCTCCCTGAGGAGAGGTGGACGTGATCCTGATTGTGGTTATTCAGGAGGCAGAAAGTAGGCAGCCCCAGCCCCAGTCCCTGTACAGAGAGCAGCCAACTCCCATCACTGGCAGGCCACAGTTCTGTGTTTCTCAGCTCAATCTGTGAATAATTAAGCTGTGGTCGGTTGCAGTTGGGAGCTGGGTATGTGTGAGGTCTTCATAGTAAACCGCAGCCGTTGTGTGTGTGTGGCTCGGCTTCACCGTATCGTGCCAGCTTGCAGCCTGAGTACCCCTGGATCTGCTTTGCCAGTCAATTGGTCTCCGCTCAAGGTCCTCGGTGTCGATTGGAGCACTCCAGGTCCGGTCTCAGGTTAGGTAGGTTGCTCAAATGATTTCTCTCTGAGTAGCCCGCAGTGAGCGCCAAGAGCCCCAAGGAGAAGCCTCTTCCTCCATAGCGTGTCTTTCAGGCCCAGCCGCCATCTTAGGTGAAGTCTCCGCTCGGGTAAGAGCCCCAGGGTAGGCTGGGATGACCCCCACCGGCCCAAAGGGGGGGGAAGCAGGGCCATCACCCCACTGAATTAGGGGACCCCCATGCTGCAGCCAGGCCGTCCACCCTACTCACCGCCTGTATAGGCTTGACTAGGCCTCGGTCTTAGGGTTCAGTGTTCCCCCCCCCAAAAGGGGGCCCAGAATTAGGTCGCTGATTTGTTCTCCAGTACTGGCACTTCTCAGTGCAGTTGCCTGTTGTGACTCAGCTCCAGAAGTTGCGTTTTTGGGACCAAATTGCTGAAAATAGCAGGAGCTATAGTGCCATGCGTCTGCTCTGCTTGGCGGTCCGGCCCCGCCCCCCCAGATTTTCTCTTTTAAACTCAAGAATAACCTGGTGATTAAGGAAATTTTCAAAACGTTACTTAATTTTACAAATTATTCTTTATAGAATTTTGAATTCCTTGAGATGTTAATCATCTGCAAATCAGATGACAAGCTTTTCTCTATAATTTACTAGTTGTGACACTTAATTCCAGTTCATTTGCAGTTAGCTTATCTGTCTCCAGCTTGTCGCCTTTAACATCATTCTTGGTCAGATTGCTTCTTAGTGATGTGTTCAAACCACCCAAGCCTTGCCTACCTGTGCTCTATAAATCAGTGGTACTCTAATATGGTCAGTTTTCGTGTTATTCCAATAACTGTTGGAATTCTTTGACTACCTCTGCTTTTCTTTTTCTTTTTTAACCCCTTAAGACCGGAGGGCGTACTATTACGTCCTTTTAAAAGCGGCTCTAAACGCCGCCGGACGTAATAGTACGCCCTCCGGTTTTTAGTAACTTACCCGGTCGCTGGCGGTCCCACGCCAGCGATCGCGGTTCGGGGGACTCCCAGGGAGCCCCCCGCGGCACGTCCGCCCTCCAGGAGCCCTCCCGGCCATGTGAGAATGAGGTCCTTGCGAGGACCTCACAATCACATGGCCGGTATAGCTGCCTGCTGCATTGCCAGCAGGGGGACCAACTGTAATGACAGTTGGTCCCCCTGCTGGCTGAAAATAAAATAAAATTAAGTTAAAAGTGTAAAAAAAAAAATATATATATATACTTAGATCATATATATATGTTATATATATGATCTAAGTATATATATACACACATACACATACACCGTCTAGGTGTATTTTAATATTAATATATATATATATTAATATCAAATTACACGTAGACTGATACTGATTAAATATATATATAATTATGGTTATATATATATATTTATAAATAATATAAAAAAAAATAATACGTAAAAAAATTAAAAAAAAAAATAATTAAAAATAAAATATTAAATATATAGATGTGTTTTATTTCGTTCTAACTGTATTCTGATATTAATATATATATATATTTATATCAAAATACACTTATAACGAAATAATATATATATCTATATACATAAATATATACGTATATATCACTATATATACCTATATATAAATAAAAATATTAAAAAATATATATATATATATATATATATAAACGTGTATATATACACATATGTATATATATACACATATATTAATTCTACACATATATTTATGTAATAATTTTACATAATTAGGTATCCTAATTAATTACAATTAGCGGGACCTGCCTGACCACCCATGCCGAAAGTATAGGGAATTTAATTTGCTAGCACTATATTTAACCCTATAACTTTCCAAGACACCATAAAACCTGTACATGGGGGGTACTGTTTTACTCGGGAGACTTCGCTGAACACAAATATTAGTGTTTCAAAACAGTAAAATGTATTACAACCATGATATCGCCAGTAAAAGTGACGTTTTTTGCATTTTTCACGCACAAACAGCACTTACAGGGACGATATTATTGCTGCAATACTTTTTACTGTTTTGAAACACAAATATTTGTGTTCAGCGAAGTCTCCTGAGTACAACAGTACCCCTCATGTACAGGTTTTATGGTGTTTTCAAAAATTACAGCGTCAAATATAAGGCTTGTGTTTAATTTTTTTCACATTAAAATTCGCCAGATTGCTTACGTTGCCTTTATGACCCTATGGTAGCCCAAGAATGAAAATTACCCCTATGATGGCATACCATTTGCAATAGTAGACAACCAAAGGTATTGCAAATGGGGTATGTCCAGTCTTTTTTAGTAGCCACTTAGTCACAAACACTGGCCAAAATTGGCGTTTTTTGCATTTTTCACACACAAACAAATACAAACGCTAACTTTGGCCAGTGTTTGTGACCAAATGGCTACTAAAAAAGACTGGACATCGCTTATTTGCAATACCTTGGGTCGTCTACTATTGCAAATGGTATGCCATTATGGGTGTAAATTTATTTCTTGGGCTACTATACAGTCTCAAAGGCAACGTAACCAATCTGGCGAATTTCAATTTCAAATGTAACACGCTATATTTGACCCTGTAACTTCCCAAAACACCATAAAACCTGTACATAGGGGGTACTGTTTTACACGTGAGACTTTGCTGAATACAAATATGTGTATTTTATTGCAGTAAAAGCAAACAGTATTATGACATTGACAGTTAAAATGTCATGAAGAACGAAAAAAATCAAAAAAAATCTTATTTTCTCCCATTTTTTTCATATTAAATTATGTTTCATATCTAAATATTTGATATTAAATGAAAGCCCTGTTTCCCCTGAATAAAATGATATATAATAAGGGGGGGTGCATTTAATATGAAAGAGGTGAATTACGGTTGGACAGACATATAGCGCAAATGCCAGGTTTTGTTTACGTTTTGTTTCGTTCACAACTTGTACATTTGGCTGCGGTGTTAAGGGGTTAAAAGACCACTCAATCATCTTGAATTACTAAATCTATGGTTTATATCCATGAAGACTGGTCTATAGTGGTGTTAGGGCAGCCCCCTCTTTTTCTGCCATATGTGGATTACATTTAAAGACACAATACCAACTAAGCATTGTTTGTCTATTGTGCTGCTATGTCAATTGTGACTCTAAATGGCACTGTAGAATTACATTTGAGGTTCCATATTATGCACTAAACTCCAAACTGCAGAGAATTGAAATAGAAATTGCTAAATTTAGGCAAAAGTAGCTGGTTTGGAGACCTTGTTAACTTTACTATAATCATAGCTTGGTTATTTGTCTTAAGCTTTGCCATTCAACTTTCAATTGCAGTTCTGATTTTAATGAATTAATGCATATGTTATATATAAGCTTATTATTATTGTTTTGTGCAATGCAACCATAAGCCAATCAGGTTGAAAAGGACATGGTGTCTCTCATTGGTCAGGGGTGTACAGTACATCTAAGTGGGTCAGAATCCAATAGGTGGGGACAGTCAATTTCAAGGGGTAGCGTTTAATGAAATACCAGCATTAAACTTCACCAGCCTTCACTAGTTTATTTCGCAGCCCTAAAGTAAGCAGTTAAGTTCGGGAAAAATGTATTTAAAATACAAATAAATTTAGTCATGTAACTAAGATGCCAGAATAGCCTGAATTACGGATTTGTTTTCCTTTATATCAACAGATTAATTAAAAGAGGAAAACGTATTCTTTAGTATTTTACTATGCAATACAACCTTTTTTTAAATTTTTTTTTTTACCCAATTCTTTTGAAACCATATGGATAATGGGCAGTTTTTAACAGTTTTTTTTTTTACTCCCCAAATACCGGTAAGTGGGTTTTCCCAGCAAGACTCTATAAAGATTTTTTTTTTTTTCCTAAAGACATTTTGTTGTTTTAATAATATAGAATAACATGGCAGGTGTTGGAGTTGCTTTTCCAAAAACCCTATTGAATTTGCATTTAAAAAATAACATGTAAGAATAAATAACTAAAATATTGCTAGAATATTGGCAATATTGGCAATTGCTAGAAGTATGTATGAAATTCATTTGTGAGATGGACTTCAGGACAGAGTTGCTGTGTCAAAAAATAATTGGAGAACATATCATGTTCTGAAGTCAAGTCAAAAAGCATGGTGATATCTCACAGCTAAGTTATATTAAACATGAAGAGAATGTTATGACCCAGACTGAATCTGGGTTGCTGCAACTGTCAGAGCCACACACACTCTTTTTCTGTGGCATATCGGTGTTTTCTTAATATATAAATATGTATGTTTATATTTTATGCAATTTAATGAATTCTGTGTCTATTTTCAGAAGTTTGTTAATGTGAATTGTTCACTAGTATTGTACAACTATTAGTTCTATGGAACTTGGCAAAATGTATAAAAAAAACAAACAAATTTTTTATCTATACAACATTGAGCTAAATTACTGTGTTCTGTCTTTCAGGTAAACTAAATCTTTCGGATTCTGTGATGAATAAAGTCACTGAAAAATCTAGGCACAACGATGCAGATACGTGAGTCTACCCTTTTACTACTTACACCTATAATATTGTTCTCAAGGATTAGACCCCTTTTAATGTTGCACATTTAGGGTTAAATTGTCACAAGAAATGATTGAATAGAAACAGTGAGCGCACCATATTGCGTTGATTGAAATAGATTACTTGGATTGAAAAATAGGTATTGAGCACACCTTGAATGCTAGAATGCACAGTGCAGAAAAAACATCTATAAGGTGTGCAAGTATCTGTTTCTATTCAATTAATCATCCAAACATGAAATTATTGACGGTACAGTCCTTATTCTTTTTGTGTAGCAGGGCACAAATGCACAAATGCACTGTAAGTAGTAAAACTGTTGAGCTGGACTTGCACTAGTAGGTGCTTCTAGCTCTCAGAGCTACAAGTGGTAGACCCCAGGGTAGGAGTTTAAATCATTGTAAAAAGATTTAACTGCTTAAATTTTGTAGGCATTCCTTGAACCATGATCACTACAGCATGCTTGGAGTATTCCTTTAAAACAATACTAAGCAGGGTGCTGGAGGCGGTTCTAGTTTGTACAAGTTGCATTATCTGCATCAAGATACACCATCCATGACTCTCTTCTCTTTACTATTTGTGTAGTCATTTCTCATCATCATTTGCTTGAGAACTTGTGCAGATCCTGAGAAGGGGCTCTCGGACCTTCCAACCCTCTCAGCTGAGCACAATATCGTAGTGTTGAACTGTTTTTTTTTTGGTTTTATGTTTTCCTCTCAAATAGACTATTTTGGCCTAAATTCATTTTATTTAACTATCACCTCATCAAAGATTCATTTTCTTAAGGCTCTTATTTTCTTTAGTAAGAGAGGTTTTTGATGAAATGAAATTGTTTACATAATCTTTTTCTCTTGTTCATTATCAGATATCGAGTTAAAGATAAATCTGACAGAGCAACTGTGGAACAGGTTTGTCTGGTTTTATTTTATACTAATAAGGTGTATTCTATTGCTCTCCTTGTGCTAATGGTTCATTTTCACTCCATGAATTTTCAATTTATTGTTGTTACCTCCATATTTCTATGGAGGTTTGGCGTTGCAGTAGTTTCTTAATGGGGCAGAATGTTCAAAGTGAGCAATCGGCATGGGGCAGTTTGGATCAGCTGGTACGTTCTTTTTCTGATTACGTTACTTATACAACATTGCACTACTGGATAATTTTTAGTCCTTAGTAAAATGCTGACTTGCCAGTAACCTATGTATTAGGCAGCCATTTTACAACTTCATATGTGAGGATATCCCTTTTTTTTTTTGCTTTTGTTTCCAGGTTTGAAATATAAATGCTGGATCTTTGTTTAGTTAAACTGTGCAAATGCTTTAAATACGGTGTTTAACGTTCTATTTGTTTGTAAGGTTTTGGATCCAAGGACTCGAATGATTCTCTTCAAGATGCTTACAAGAGGTGTTATATCAGAAATTAATGGTTGTATCAGCACAGGAAAAGAGGCAAGTTACTCATCAAGTTGTGTTTGACTTTCATTTTCCCCATGGTTTGAAGCATGAAATACAAAGTCGGCAAGGTTGGGAATTTTAGAGAATTAGCAGGGAATGAAATTTGTTTGACCAAAATAGCAGAGCTTGAGAATGTTTCCTGTATGTCCATTTTGGTCAAAAATTGTGCAATTCCCCTATCTAGTTCTTTTGAATTCCTTTGCTCACTATGTTCCCCAAAAGTCTTAAATACACACACGTAAAGCACTAGTTTTTTTAATTTAATTTTATACTAATAGTACAGATTTCAATAGATATTGCACTTTTATAAATTAACCTTGTTACACCCCCTGACTGTCAATCAGACAACCAGTTATGTAACTTCCAAGTAGTTTAGCTCCATGGAGATAACTCAAGAGACAGGCAAGTGCCCAGAGCACCTGCCTTGCAAAAAACTATCAATGAGCTGCATTGGGAAGTCTGTGATTAGACAGCCACAGAAATCCTGGGCTTGGGTAGAATGAGAAGGCTTGCAAATGCTGAAGACTAGAGACCTGCATCTTTTGCAATCTGTTTTTAGATACACCCAATGAAAAAATGTATAATTAAATGCATGCATGTTTTCCCTTTAGGTGTATCTACTAAATTGTTAAATTTAAATAGTTTTATTTCCTTTTGAGATTCCATTAATGGTGCTTCACAGAACTCCTGTTCTTCTCTTGCATTTTTATCGCTCAAAGTTTATTGAAAGTACGTGTAATATTTCTTACGTGAACAATTTTCATTACTTCTACAAGTATAAAAATGTGTAATAAATATCAGTAATAGGATTTATATTTAAAAAAAAAATTCTCACTTGAAGCTATAAGTAATTGATTTGTTTAATTTATCGTTCTGTGCCAATACGATTTGTTTTGCGGAGCTGCTATGCCAACATGAGATTTTCTGCTTTTTCAACATCATTATCCTGAAACCACACTGCTTCCTCCAAATGAGTCGGACATGCAAAGTCAGCTATTTAAAGACCTGATTCATGTAACACACAGTCACAGTCCTTAAGAGATATATTTAATTGTTCATTAAAAAATAAATTCTAAAACCTAGAGAGGGCAAAATGAAGCAACCTATCCTAGTCTGTAATGTATTAGTTCTGTATGTTTTGTGTTAAATGTTTCTGTTCATTTTTGTTTTAGGCCAATGTTTACCATGCAAGCACTTCCAGTGGTGAAAGCAGAGCAATCAAGATATACAAAACTTCAATTTTGATGTTTAAAGATCGTGATAAATATGTTAGTGGGGAGTTCAGGTAAGAAGGCACCCCCAGTCATGTGAATTGACCATAATGGGAGTAATCAGTTTTTGTTTGGTTATGACTGATTTTATTACTATTATGATGCACTAAGAGGTGAAAGGTTAATTTGGTATTTATGCAATGCTATTTAAAGAACCACTATAGGCACCCAGACCACTTCAGCTTAATGAAGTGGTCTGGGTGCCTCGTCCAGCTAGGTTTAACCCTTTTTTCTGTAAACATAGCAGTTTCAGAGAAACTGCTATGTTTACATATGGGTTAATCCAGCCTCTAGTGACTGTCTCATTGATTTTCACAGTGAGAAGACTCCAGCATCCATAGGAAAGCATTGATAATGCTTTCCTATGGACAGGCTGAATGCGCGCGAGGCTCTTGCCGCGCATGCGCATTCAGCCGGTGACGGAAGAAGAGGGAGGAGAGTCTCCAGCGCCGAGGGAGCCCGGCGCTGGAAAAAAGGTAAGCGATTAACCCCTTCCTCCCCCCTCAGCACCACGGGAGTGGGACCCTGAGGGTGAGGGCAGCCTCAGGGCACTATAATGCCAGGAAAACGAGTATGTTTTCCTGGCACTATAGTGGTCCTTTAACCATACATTTGTGTCTAGGTAAGTTTCATGCCATCATCTGATTTCCTCCTTGTTTTGCAACCAAAATAAAACACGTTATGCCATATTATTATATTATATTAGTTTACCTGTCTGCTATGCAGTGAACATCCACAGAGTTTCTTAGTACTATGGCAATCAAAGATGACTTAAGTGTACAGATATACCAGCAAAGTCCTACTTCTGATTAGACACTTGTTTTGCTTGTTTTAGATTTCGGCATGGCTACTGCAAGGGAAACCCCAGAAAAATGGTGAAAACTTGGGCAGAAAAAGAAATGAGAAATTTAATAAGGTAAGAAGTGTCCTCTAAATTTTCATTGTTCTTTTTTGTAATTCATTTTATTAAATGTTTATTATGAAATTAGGATTAAGCAATAAAGAGTACAATATTCGTTATTTCTCTAAAGAGACCAAAAAACTAACTGTAACACTCAATAATAAAAAGAAATATGCATGTAAGGTTGAACAAACTGGATTTACATTTGCTGTAAACATTTATTTAGTAATAGCAAATTACAGTTCTAGAAATGAGTCAACCAGCACGGAAAACAACAGACTAATTGCTTAATTTCCAGAGCATTAACAATATTGTTCCACACTTCATGCATTCATTCCATATGATCGATGAGGCTGTTAATTTTGGATTGATCCAGCTGTATGTGTCAGTGATGATCTGTAATGCACATGTGCAAATACGTCAAATCCTTTCTAGTAACCGTAATGTAATTTTGTATAATATAAAGATACATCTCCAGATTTTCTTTATTTTTCTTCCAGTCTGGATATCTTTTCTTGATTAATTTCTTTACAGGCTGAACACAGCGGGAATTCCGTGCCCAGAGCCTATCATGCTAAGAAGCCATGTGCTCCTCATGGATTTCATTGGTAAAAAAGACACGTGAGTCACTTTTAAAAAAATAATACCAGATTCCATTTTTGCTTCATCTCAGCTTGAGTCAAAGCTTACAGAGTTAGTAAAGCTTTCTGGCAAATCCTGCCTCACGTCAACCACTTATTCATCTGTATCTATTAGTTTGTGCAAACATTTAGGTCTGCTCATACGTCAAGCTAATGCAAAGTACTGAACCCCTAGGCAGCGGTTTATGGCATATGATAATTCAATAATTTACAATTCACTTCCTTGTGATAATCCAATATTAACATAATACACTTAACCTACTTATCCACAGTTTTAAGTGGTTTTCTGTCCTGTAATCTTTGACAGTTTGGGGACTAGGCTTTGCTCTGTCGGCATGCCACTTGGGTTCCAAGATGCTGTTTGACAGCACGGGATGCCAGGCTCATTAAGTTCTGGAACATCATGCAACCCTTTTATTCAGAATTCAAAAAAACAATACAGTAATCGGGTGATTCCACCTAAATAAAAGTGTGAGTGGAGCGTTATAAGTGACTATAACTCCCTCCAAAGAGAAAAATAAAAAGCAACCTTGTGCAGTATGCTTAGGCATGCAATTGTAGAATCTTATAATACCTTGCTCACAGTTGCAGGAGGCTAAATGTACCACGCTCCAGGTAAAAAGTGTTAGTGCCAATCAGGTTGACACATCCTTATTGGATATATATCTGTTATACAGGAATCAGGGTGCTACGGTATAGGTTCCCAACTTAACAATATTTTTAATAAAATATAATTAAAAACAAAGTTACAAGAATAAAAAAAGGAAAATACTATAGAGTCTGTGAATCCCCCGGAAACATGTTTCACCTGAACAGGATTTAAAAAAAAATTAAAAATAAATACATTTTTATTGCATTACTCTGTTTGTGGATCACATGGAGATTGTCCACGAGTGTTGCATCTGCTCACACACAAAGCAATTTTTGTTTCGATGGTACATTCCGGTTTAGGTAAATATTCCGGCCTGAGGGAAACATGTTGTCATGATATCATGCACAGTCATTAAGCCTTAAGGTGTTAAAATTCTAAGTGACTTCAGTAAAGCTCCTCTGACTAGTTTGGTAGTATAGCATGTTATCAATCTAAAGTATTTATGCTATCACATATGGACTGGTTCTAGAGCAAAGATTTTGCAAATTTACTATCCACATGGGGACATATTTTCTAATCACACATATATATATATTGTGTGTGTGTGTGTGTGTGTGTGTGTGTGTTTTAGGGGCAAAAAAGCCTGTATAGAGTGATAGTGAGAAAGTTAGGAATAGCGTAATTTAAAGAAAGGAAAAAGTCGGTTGTGGTGTGCCTGAACCGATAATGCAGTAGGCCTGTAAATATAGAGGGCCCACACAAAAAGTGTGATTAAAGGTATATAGTGACTAGAGGGAGTGGAGGGAGGGGACATGCAAATCACTAGACCAGAAACGGTGCCGAGGAAGGTGGAGTCCCCTTAACCCCTTAAGGACACATGACATGTGTGACATGTCATGATTCCCTTTTATTCCAGAAGTTTGGTCCTTAAGGGGTTAAAAAGGTAATTTAAGACCCTCCCACAACGCCAGGCAAAGCCTTAACATATATCTCCAAGAAATGCCTTGCACTGCAATTGTAGAAAAATATGTATTACCCGGTGCTCTGCCATAAAATTAATACTGCGCCAAGATAGGTAAGCACATACTTCTTATGTAATTCAATTTATTCAATATACACGCAAAAAGTCGACATTTCAGTTCTTCCTGATGAATTCAGCCTGGCTTTCAGGTTTGGGTTAGGAATAGCTAAGCTGAGAGCATGGCTTACTTTTTACCCAGTTTGGCTGTTTTGTAATGTCTCAACTTTTAGGGTTATGTTGTTGAAGTAATTCAGTCAGCAGTCCCATCAGATGTGTATGGTATACTTTATGATTCAGGAGCAATAATCCATGGGTTCCTGTATTGTAAGTTTTCTAGGTGAAATTGTCTTCCTGCCCTTTGTCATAGCTTGTTACATCCCATTTGTGATGACTGACACTTAAATGTATTATACTTTTCTAGCAACCTATTTCATTACCCCTACTTATACCCTTCGTATCACTATACCCCACTCCCTCTAGCATGTAAGCTCATTGAGCAGGGCCCTCAACCCCTCTGTTCCTGTGCGTCCATTTGTCTGGTTACAATTATGTGTCTGTTAGTCCACCCATTGTACAGCGCTATGGAATTTGCTGGCACTATATAAATAATATTAATATATTCAGCAATTTACCAATGGGTAGTCTCAATATAATTGTAATATATATTTAAAAAAACGTTAAAACTAATATAATGTTTAGATAAGTAATTTGCTGAAGAGAACAAAAGTGACTTGGAAATAATCTCATCGGGTAACATTTATTACCCAAAAATGTTAACATATGTATGTAATTGCCCATGGAATATTTGTGTCAAAAATGCATTTTGTTAAAGTTAATATCTGGGTTACATCCAATTCCTGTTTCTTACTTCAGTCCTGCTCCACTTCTGAAGAATGCTCAGATATCTGAATCCAAAGCCCGGGAGCTCTATTTGGATGTTATACATTACATGAGAAGAATGTACCAAGATGCGAGACTTGTGCATGCCGATCTTAGTGAATTCAATATGCTGTAAGTAACATGCCATCAGAAATGTATTAATGGACCTGCAAATGTTTTGACACTTCATCTTGCTGTTTTCACTATTTGTTCAGGAGTCTCCTGCTCTTAGGCAGCATTTATTGCTATATTTGTGCTCCAGTCAAGTATTTCTAAAGATCTTTGAGAAAAGTAAGGTGATAGCGCACAACTGTTAAGGGAAAAATAAAAATAGCAGCAGTAGTTGAGGTTAAAGAACAACTTGGATACAGCTCAATCTGGTACACTAAGGAAGAGGGGGAGTAAGCCCTAGTGAAAATAGGTAAAGAAGAAGTAAAGGTAGTGTACCAGTGTAAAAGGTACTGGGGATACCTTAAAAGGTATTGAAAATAGGCTGAAATATCAGTAAGAGGCTTAGAGAAATTGAAAACAAAAAAATAATTTATTATATATTGTATTAAAAATTGCAAAAATAGCAATCACCCTGAGTGTAAACACACAAACTAAATAAATGGTGGAAACCTAAGATGAAAATAAATAACAAATATAGTAAATAAAAAAACATGGCTTGATTGCTAATAGTAAGAGGATTCTAAGTTGCACTATATATATGTCTTATGCACTGGAGCACACGTCTGTGCTCACCAGGAGGTAATGTCTAGTACACATTATAGGAGGAAGGCTGAAATAGTATCAAAGAAAGCCTAAAAAAAGGAGATATTATGTCATGCCTAAGAATAAAGAGCCTAACTAACAATGCAATAGCATAGGCTCAGTAATAGGTATAGCTGAAAGAATGTATCGGATCAACTGAGCTGTTAGGTAACACTTAGTATCAAAATAGGAACTAACCGTAAACTGAGCTGTTAGGAAGTGCTTGGTATCAAATTGAAGCTAACAGTAAACCTCAGTGATCTCAAAGTAGTTCAAGCTAATCCTGACAATAGGCTTAATGAGAAAAAGCACGTTAGTATATTGTGCTCAAAGAGTAGGGCAGAGATATAATGATTGCGAATAGTAGAAAAATATAGTTAAGAATGATAATAATGAATTCGCTATGTTTAGATAGCCCTCCCGGTTAACCCAGTGCAAGGAAAGAAATAAAGTGCAAGCTTAAATAATTATGGTCATATTAATAAGTCAAGCGGCATGATAAATCCCTTGACGCGCGCGTTTCACCCGACCAGGCTCGTCAGAAGGGAGAGGTTAAACCTGTTAATAAAAGCATAAAAATGACAGCCCAGACTGTATAAAGTGGTATCTGTGCAAAGGATACTCACATATTTCAGAGCCTTTAGGTTGGCTCTGAACTCGGTAGATATGATATCCCCACTCAGACTAGTGTTGTGTAGATGGTCCCAGTGAAGTAATTCTCCACAATTGAAGTTTCAGGAACTAGTAGACAAATAAAAATATACTTTATTGTAATATATAAAAACACAACAAACACAATATATTATTTCCACTTAGGGGTGTACTCACTTTTGGTTGCCAACGGTTTTAGACATTAATGGCTATGTGTTGAGTTATTTTGTGGGGTCAGCAAATTTACACTTTGATACAGGCTGTACACTTACTACTTTACATGGTAGCAGAGTGTCATTTCTTCAGTGTTGTGACAAGAAAAGAAATAATAAAATATTTACAAAAAATGTGAGGGGTGTACTCACTCTTGTGAGATACTGCAAATCTCCCCCTTTAGAATATTACGTAACACTGTGGAATAAGTTTGCGCTAGATAAATGCCAATAAAAATCCCTAGATATGATCGTAATCATTGTTTCTGTGATTGTATATTGCATTTACTCATTAGTCTGTTTTTTTGTTTGTTTGTTTTTTCTCAATTCATTAATTCCATTTTTAAAATTTTTTTTATTTTTTTTTTAGGTATAACAATGGAAAAGTGTATATAATTGATGTCTCACAGTCTGTGGAGCATGATCACCCACATGCTCTAGAGTTCCTTCGGAAAGACTGTGCCAATGTAAATGGTAAAACTGGAACTTTTTTTCTTTTTGCTATAAAATAAATAAAACTGACCTGTCATTAATGCATTGCCATTGTGTACAAAATTAATTTGGGACCAAAGTTTTTTTTTTTTTTAAAGCAGCAAGAGGTAGGGCTGACCAATATAGGCCCAGTGTATTTATTTTAAACTTCAACTCCTGTAATCTTTTGCCAATTGTTGGTTGTCGTTAGAAGGTAATATGTTCTCCAAAAGCAGCATAAGCCCTGGCACAATTATTTAGCTATTTACAGATTATTGTGTAATATATCCATTTACCTTTTAATATCTAGACTCCGTTTAACTAGGCACTAGTTTGCCACAATTATGTTGTATGTTATTGTATTGCAGTGACGGATGCTCAGCATTGAGTTAGACATTGTAAGACAACCCATCATCACAGGGAGATAGAGCAGTAACTGCTGATAGCCTTAGATATTGCCATCTAAAGTCTTAGCTGATCAAACACAACACTAAAAAATCAACCTGTTTTTAATTGTAATATTATCTAACTAACAATTAGCAACATAGCTAGAGGGTGATATCTAGAATAGGTAAAATATATACCTAAAATTGTATATTTTCATTCTCCCATATCACTATATTGAGGATCTGCTACTCTTATCTATAAATAATAGTACTATAAAATGAAGCAAGAACGTCTGACTGTTACAACATTAATATCTTGTTGTAACATTGTTGCAACATTATTCCGATCCTAACTGACACATTTGTTTTGAATCTTATTTTTTTACTTTAGGGTTTTGCTATCTGGGACATTTATTTTTAAATCGTTTTCCAGGCACTCTCCTGAAGGGAGAGGAAAGGGTTAATCTCTTACCTTTTTTACTCCCTCTTCTTCCGTCACCGGCTGCATGCGCGGCAAGAGCTGCGTGCGCATTCAGCCAGTCTCATAGGAAAGCATTATCAATGCTTTCCTATGGACGCTGGCGTCTTCTCACTGTGAAAATCACAGTGAGAAGCGCGGAAGCGCCTCTAGCGGCTGTCATTGAGACAGCCACTAGAGGCTGGATTAACCCTATTATAAACATAGCAGTTTCTCTGAAACTGCTATGTTTACAGCAAAAAGGGTTAAACCTAGATGGACCTGGCACCCAGTCCACTTCATTAAGCTCATTAAGCTGAAGTGGTCTGGGTGCCTATAGTGGTCCTTTAAGTTCATTTTTAAGTGTTGTCAGTAGTACAAACTATATTTATTATATTAGCTATATTATTTTTCGTGGTGTATATTTTACCTATTCTAGCTGCTGCTGGCTAACTTGCTTATTTTTAGTTAGATATTAATATTATTGTACATTTAGGGGTTGATATACCCTGATCCAGTTTAAGCAATATAATAAACCCCTGCTCCACCTGTTTCTTCAGGTGATACTTTGATTGCAGATTCTTACAAGTCTTTTTATTTCCTGATTATTATTATTATATGTTTTTTTTATTTCTATTGGATGTGGTGAGGGAGGAGTTTGTGACCCTTAAAATAAGTTAGTGTTGTTCCCCAGAATCCTGTAGTAACTGTGGAGAGTGTAGTAAGGCGGTCTTACCCCTGAAAGCCATCATGATCAGGCGCACAGAGTTAACAGAGAAGATTTAAAGTATGGCAATCAAAATCTTAGAAATAAAAACATATTTTTTTTTTTTTTTTTTAAACTGCATATAGCTCTTAGTTTTTGACTGTTATGTTTTAAACAATAAACGTTATGTGTTAAAACCTGTGCTCAGTAATAATATAAAATCCTAAATTTGTTTGCAGCTGCTACCACACTGAATGTGCAATCCTCCAAAAACTCACAAAATAGTGAAATGTCAATAAAAAACAGTGGAGCGCTGTATGCCTTTAAAGTGCAACAATAGTACAAATTTGTGTGTGCAAAAAATAAAAATAGATATGGACACTTAACTGTCTTAGATTGTAATCTTTGATGGACATGTAAATGTACATTTAAGTTAAGTGTCCATATCTCATTTTGAATTTATTTTTTGCACACAAATTTCTACTATTGTTGCACTATAGGTATACAGCGCTCCACTGTTTTTTTATTGACAGCATTATGTTTTTACCTGTGATGTGAGATTTAAATCTGCAGTCTCTCTCCCCCTTTTCTTTTTTTTTTAATATATAGTAATTTATTAATTTTTCCATTATTCGGAAAGACATTACATACAAAGATGAGAATTACATATATTGTCTATAGCATGTTAACAATTATAGCATCTCGCATGTCCTTTTAGCTACTTGTATATCGTTCATTTAAGTAATGCTAATGGTTGTTTCTTTGGTAACAGATTTCTTTGTGAAGTATGGTGTTGCAGTAATGACTGTGCGAGAGCTGTTTGAGTTTATCATTGATCCTTCAATTACAGAGGACAACATGGATGCATATTTAGATAAGGTAATATTGGCTTACGATTTGCTTTACACGTATACAGGAATATATTTCAGTCACTGATATGACTAGGTTCTCAAAAATTGTATATTTTAATGGCATCAGTCCTGGGTGGAAAATAAGGCAGTAGCTGCTTGTTGTTGGTTCTAGGATCAAACTGTTGCGGGTAGGAATCAAAAGCGTGCATTATGTAGTGCTCTGTGCTGCCCACACTGTAATTATATGTGGGGTGACATCCTGCACAGAACTGTATGGATTGAGACTTCATGCAGCGCATTAATGTGTTTGCACTAACACCGTTTTGCACCACAATGAGGCCTTCTTACTCACTGGGAAACAGGAAGAGAACTCCTAAACAATCAGAAAACAGAACTTTGAAAAGAGGATGAATGGGCTACCAGGATTAGGAGGTGTATGAGCTGCAACTGGCAAATAATTTTTAAAACAAAATAAATATATATTATTTATAAAGCGCCAACAAATTCAACAGCGTAGTGCAATATGTAATATATTATATTATCAACCTCATGCTTGATCGTCTGTTTGCTGTATATGGTAACTTAGTGCCTCCTGACTCCAGATTGGTAGCAGCATTTGAGATGTGGTTGTATGTTCGGTATGTAGTACTGCTTGCAAATGGGGATTAGATTGGGAACAGTGCAGCCTCATACTTTTACTAACTTACTCAAACTGTCGGAGTCTGTGGTGATTCCTGACTACACCCTTAATACCATCCAGGGAAGATGCTAATGTTTTACCTCTAGTCTAGACTGTACAGCTGTGGGCATTTGCTTGTGACTCACAATCAGTAGGAGGCAAGGGAAAAAAGATGCATTGTACTGTAGTGGGTGGAATGGAATTGCTGTGAAATTTTCAGAGGAAGATATTGTGGTACTCACATTCACATGTTAAGTTTGTATAGTTAAATATAAAAACGCAAGACATGGTACTGCATTCATTGGCCACTAGATGTCACTATATGCTTATTTTTATCAACCCTGCCACTAAACAATTTTAAAATGTTGTTATGGTATTTGATTTAGAATATTAACAACCTTCACATATGTATTTGTTTTTATATTTGTTTTGCAAATTAATATTTTACAGGCAATTGAACGAGCGGCCCAGAGAACAGAGGAAGAGAAATCGAGTCAAGATAAGGTTGATGAAGAGGTGGGTAAAGCGGATCTATGA
This sequence comes from Pelobates fuscus, assembly GCF_036172605.1. Lineage (NCBI taxonomy): Eukaryota > Metazoa > Chordata > Amphibia > Anura > Pelobatidae > Pelobates > Pelobates fuscus. The sequence goes on along the minus strand of NC_086320.1, from coordinate 167,023,696 downwards.
CGTAATGTTTGGACTATCGCGTCTAGACAAGCAATTAGGGTGTGGTTCAAACTGATACACTGAAACTTCATGGAGATTTTCCAAACTGTAATATAAGGAAAATAGCCTGGAATCTTAATATAAATCACAATGTACTTCACATATTTGTATACCTCGGACTCACTGCTCCAGTCCTTACATAGCGTCATGTACACATATTCCAAGCCATGAGTGGGGAAGCAAATGTCCTAGTTAAACTTGAGTTGTTATAAAGTAATGCCCCCTGTAGTTGTAATATATATCAAACTCTTCCTCTGCTTGCTACTCTAGTCTCTTTCCATGAGAACATGGAACTCTGTGTTCTATGCAGTATTTGTTTGTTTTTCTCCAGTGGATATTCTCTAAACCGGTACCTGACAAATCCTACATGTAACTATGTCCAGGACCTATTGTGAAATCTCTGTTTTGCAACTATAATAATGGCGAGGTGAAACAGACCTTTATTGGTTAGCGGCAAGACCTATTTTGTTAAGACTTGTATTATGTATTTGCTTACTTGGGACAAAATTGTATGCCAGTTAAAAATGGTAATTGTGTCTCTGATTACTGCTTTCTCTTGTTTTCTTAGGTGTTTAAGAAAGCCTATATTCCCAGAACACTAAATGAGGTTAAGCACTATGAGAGAGATGTAGATTTAATGCATAAGCTGAAAGAAGAGGACATGGCCTTAAACACCCAACAAGATAACGTGAGTTTTTAGTCTTCTCAGTTCTCTCATATTGATCAGTTGTTACCAATCAAATCTGTTTTGTTTATTTAGTAAACACAAAACAAAAAATGATACAGAAGATGTGGGATCTTATTCTCCTCTAAGATGCATGAATTAAAAATAACCTTTTATAGTGGCTGTTCAAAGTTGCATTTGTAACAGAGTAATCTGACCAGAAAAATGGGCCCCATTTGTATTTTCGTAAAAATGCCTGTTGACTATTATTAAGTTTTGCGTATAATCACATCTTTGCCAATGCAAGGGTTAAAGGACCACTATAGGCACCCAGACCACTTCAGCTTAATGAAGTGGTCTGGGTGCCTGGTCCAGCTAGGTTTAACCCTTTTTGCTGTAAACATATGTTTATAAATGGGTTAATCCAGCCTCTAGTGGCTGTCTTATTGACAGCCGCTAGAGGCGCTTCTGCGCTTCTCACGGTTATTTTCATAGTGAGAAAACGCCAGCGTCCACAGGAAAGCATTGAGAATGCTTTCCTATGAGACTGGCTGAATGCGCATTCAGGAGAGGAGGAGGAGAGTTCCCCGCCCAGCGCTGGAGAAAGAGGTACGTTTAACTTCTTCCTCCCCCAAGAGCCCGGCAGGAGGGGGACCCGGAGGGTGGGGGCACCCTCAGGGCACTATAGTGCCAGGAAAACAAGTATGTTTTCCTGGCACTATAGTGGTCCTTTAAGGTCTTCAAGCAGGGGCCAACACTCAGAGCTGCCTGTGGACAGGAGCATTAAAGCATATACAGTTTTATGTTGTGAAGCCTTGTAAACATGCCTGATCTGAGTTGCTTGCATCAATTTTTGCGTCTTTATTAGTATAATTATATGAGTCTATATCAGATGTCCAACTTTCCTGTCCTTTCACTGTTGGATCATATTCTCTCTCTCTATATATATATATATATATATATATATATATATATATATATATATATTACATGTACATACTACATAAACCAAGGTCATTGCAACGGTTAACTGACTAAATGGCTATTACAGTGAAATCATTGAAGCTTCTCTATTAGAAAGCTCTTTGACAAACCATTCATTATGAGTGATACGAACTTTGTGTTTTGTTTTTTTTCTTATAGATTTTATATCAGACTGTAACAGGACTGAAGAAAGACCTTTCTGGTGTTGAAACGGTAAGGTTGGCTGGCCTTTATACTTAGTTACAGGAGATTCGCAGCACTATAATTTCTACAGCTTCAGTGTCAATTGGTTCTTCCCCATTTGTTTATAACTTTTTTGGAGTGGATTTACAACAAACAGCATTTTTTCACATCAACCACAGCCTGCACATTCTTCGATTAATAGCCCATTCATCCTCTTTTCAAAGTTCTGTTTTCTGATTGTTTAGGAGATTTCCTGTTTCCCAGTGAGTAGGAAGGTCTCTTTGTGGTGCAGCATGGTGTTAGTGCAAACACATTAGTGTGCTGCATTTATAATCCTGAATATAAGCTTCTATATTACAAGCATTAATCTCATTCAGCCTGAGAGGCACTGGTGGCTTAGGTGTAGAAATGATGCATGTCCCCTTTTCGTGTGTTGAACTTTTTACGCAGGCGTGTTTCCTGTATTGGATTCCAGATAACTAATGTGTAATGCATGTGCAGGTACCAACTTTACTGCAGGATAGTGATCATACACAAGAGATTGGATCAGAATCTGATAGTGACAGTGATGATGGGTCGGCAACTGACTCTGATGCGGACATTCATCCTAAAGATCGGAGCTCTGAGCCAGTCATGGATAAAAAGGTTAGTACAGTTACATGCTGGAAGATAAATGATAGTTTGCTAATGGGATGGCACCCAAAATCTAAGTAATGTTATTTGTCATTATGGCTTAAACCATTTGGCCTACACATAAAGCCATGATCAGGGGCCACTTCATTAAGGCTGCAGGAAAAGACTACACAATTCTAGCTCAACTCCGACACGAAGGCAACTAGAAACCATAAAACCAGACTGAATATGTGTTATTGTGTTATTACTAATTTCTCTGTATGCATTCTAACACAATCTTGGTTTCTAAAGCTGTTGTTTCTTTTAATTAAAGCCAATAAAATTAATTTGTAAAACCAAGTTGTAAATCCAAAGTTTGTTTTAAGTTGTATATTAGAAATTGTCCTGTCTGATCCAGTGTACTGCTTTTTCTCATGCACTTCCAAAAGTTTCCTCCTCTTTTTGCTTGGGCATAGTTATTTATAAATTCCAACTCTGTTCCCTGTTGTCTTAGATTCCTGCCATCAGTTTTTGTAATACTTTCCATTCACCTTCCTTTTAATAGGAAAGAAAAAAGATTGCTAAAGAAACCCAGAGGGAGAAGAGGAAAAACAAGATCCCCAAGCATGTGAAAAAAAGAAAAGAAAGGACCGCAAAAACGAAGAAAGGCAAATAAAGTATAGTTTTAAAAATGCAGCAAAATTCTGGTGATATACAAACTTGCTGTGCAAAATGTGGTATGCCCAACCTATTCATCCTGGAGATGAAACAACATTTACACTATGTGTAGCCTTCTGCAAGGTTTACAGTCCTTCAAAGGTAAAAGTAGTCTGCAAAATGAACTAATTGTATGAATCCCTTCTATGCCAGGGGTCAGTCACAGAAAGGTATATTGTTGAGCTCAAATAAATTATTTTGTTGCAAGACCACATCCACCCCTTTAAAAAGTGATGTGTCAAAATAAAAGAATATTTTTAACTTTGGTTAACCATTAAACGAGTTATGTCATTTATTCTGAATTCATCCATTATGTTAAATGTGTACAATTGCTGGGATAACATTGGTGCATAATCTTAAAATCAAGTCTGCAGAGAGTATTTCACACAAAAGAATGTCAGAATATCAGACATTAGGAGGCGGGCCATACCGCCGACCTGAGCGGCAGCCATCTCCCGTGGCTCCGGACTCGAGCCTCTTCAAAGGGTAACTTTTACGATCATTAACCAAGTCTGCAACTCACTGATTCGGGTGGGGGAACACCTAAGCTCCCTTACGATACCTGCACTGCCGCTGGGTGCACCAGACGGATGGAGCCGCACTACTCTTGGGCCTACTCGGGCACATGGCCCTGAAGCCCGCGACTAGCGTTCCCGGAAGGGCTGATCGCATTCACACTGCCATGAAAAGCAGTATTATGTGCCCGGCCCCTCGTTGGCGGGGTTGATCCAGGCCCTTGCTGTGGAGGTTTGGACTGAGATGCAGTTAGAGATGATGGCACATCCACAAGGTGGTCCCTACCCAGCTCACCTGCTCTGAGTGCCGCACACATTTGCCTGGGGGACAGAAAATTAATGCATACCCGCAGTGAAAACCTGCCGCATGCTGAAATGCCCTCAGGGGTGGCTGTCCTGCCACTGGGCCCATGGGCTGCCGGGCCCTGGGGTGGTGGAGGCCTCGCATTGAGTAGTGGCCTGGAGCGAATAGTCCCTGGTTCTGAGAGCCCTTTGGGGCCAGTCTGCACAATCCTTCGGAGTACCAGTGACTGGAGGTGAAGCCCACCGGCAACAAGTGTGTGGCCAGAGCTGAGCTGAAGTGGCACAGGGGAGGTGCAGGAGCTGAGCGGTCTGCGGATTCTTGGTGGTGGGGATCCAGTAGACTGTGACTAACTCTGAGTGCCCACAGTGCCATGGACTGCACTGGCAGGGATAGGGACTGGCTTAGGGGTACCACATTCGTTTCAGTCCCCTGAGTGGCATTGGGCTTGCTGCAGAGGAAGGAAAGGAGGAGATCTACACTTGTGTCCTGCAGCTAAGATGTGCCTCAGTTTGGGGGGGAGGGGAGACTTTGGTGGGCAATAGAATGAGGGAATTGAAATGTGCTGTTTTATTTAAAAAAAATGTTATATATTTACATTTTCCAAATGTCTGGCCAAACGTGCCTGGTTCAAGATCCCTGAAGGAACTTGGATATAGTCCCGTAGATGCTAAGGCATGGATCCTCACGTAATGGGCCTTTTTTAACTGTTTATTTTGTAAAAAAATTTTTTAAATAGGGTTGTGTTTTAGCCATTACGCTAATTATGCAATGACACACTCTCTATGAATGTGAATGCTCCTATATTTTGTTGGCTCTTTGTTACCTGGAAGTGCAAAGCCCCACTTATCAATTATGCTTCAGCACAATGTCATACCTCGCCTACTCAGGCTATGTTTTACTATTCTCTGAAGTGTTTTATGTTTTAATCCCACATTAGTTTAATGCTATCACATGACTGCGTTCCGTGCCATAATGTGCTGAGTTTCGCATTTACCCATGTTTAATTTATATATGTTCTATATTTGCTTACAAAAAGGCTTCGTTGGCACAGTAATTTTGGTTTATAAAAATGCCTGTTGATTTCAGTTAAGTGATACTTCTGAAAGTGGCCATGCTCCTTAACGATCACCCAATGATGCTTACTTATACTTCACCTGAGGAATGTGCCTTTACTGGACAATGTATTGTTCTTGTATGCTTCATGCTACTGAAATGGGATATTGCTCTCAGCTGCCTCATTAGGCCTCTGTGTAGGCTCATGTAAAACCGTTTTACTATATCGCTGTTTGACTTGACTATGACTAAAATAAAAAAAAAAATGTAAAACAAAATATCAGACATTAATCCAAAGGGGCCATTTAATTTTTAAATGGATAAATGTATTATTACACAAACCACCCAGGTGCCAAAGGCACTAGGTATGACCCTGGACATATGCATAACGCTTTAGAGCAAGACTCAAAATTCTACTTTCTATTCTAAAAGTGAATTGCCACTGTAATATGACAGAAATAGACAGACGTGGCAAGCACAGACTCCCTAAAATACTCAGTTACAGACCTTTCTTCAGCATGTAGGTGCCTTTGGACAACATAAATGTATTTACAGCTCTATAACTTTTGTTATACATTTACAGGAAAGTTGTATAGCTCAGTGCATATGTTTTTTATTAAACAATTTTTATTCAGACGTGCATGACACATTGCTTTAAGTAAGACATTCTCATATTGCAATACTTTGTAAACAATAGCATGAGTCATCTTAACGGTACATCAGATTTCTTTGGTGTTTAGGAGCTGAACATGGTTTCACACTTTAGATGTCAGCAATGTACTGTGAGTTTTATCAAAACTGAACTGGGAGGGGACAGGTAGAAGAAGGGGGGTCCTTGGGATGGAGAGATTTTTGTGAACTGAGCTCTCGTGTACTGCCATAGTCTTGTCAAGTATAGTGCTTGAGTGCTGGACATTATTGTCCTGGGTATGTGCATTACAGGTTGACGGGTAGGCGCTCTAGCGTAGGTTAAGGAATCCAGGCCAGTTGATGTTTCCGTATAGGTAGAGTGGCCTTATCAGAAGCTCAGGAGTGGCCAGATTGTGCAGAAGGCAAACACCTAGTATCATCTTTCCACATTATACATTGTCTGTCTGACAGAACTTCCTTTTATGAATTTCCCACATGATTTACTTATATGAGCGCGGCTGTCGACCCTTCAGGTGGGTCTGCCCCATGTCGCCCCTTCACAAATCCCACTTGGTCATCATGTACTATGGTTGGGATTATAGTTGCCAAAATGTTTTGCTAAAAGTTTTATGTCTGTGTTCAGTAATGATATGGGTCTGAGGTTTTGCATATGTTCCATTTTAATAATACAGTACAAGACTTAAATGTTAATCACAGACTAACATTCCTTTTTTTTATGTCTCTGCACATCTATGAGTACTTACTCTTGACTTTTTTTTTCTCTCCTTATAACGATACCAGCCTATCTGAGGGGCATGCAGGCTATTTTTCTGGCATGAAAGTGCTTCATATATGTTTGGTGCCTGTGTCAAGTGCTGGTAGCTGACTAATAGATTTTTATCTGAACAGTCCAAATGTGCAAATATATGATAGATTTCTACACTCTTTGAAGAATTTTAAACTGATCGTGCCCTCTTTTTATGTTCAACCAACACAATGCTAGGACGTTATATTTAATGCCTATTCGTTCTCCTGAGCAGGACATATTTTGCAGCATGTATTGAGACAGTGACTGTTGGGGTGGCAGAAGAGGAAGCCAGTGGTGGGCCTAACACTCTTACCTATTGGCTGCTGCTTTGAAAGACCACAACAGACCCTCACAGGCGTTGGTGGGCCCATGGCACACTACCAGGGCTGCAGTTTGATTTCACACTGACAAGTGGTCAAGTAGAGATTTTGAACCCTGCCTTAGAGGTAGAATTTATTCACCTCTTTAAAGTTACCATTCTGACGTTGGCCAGGAAAAGTGATATTTTTACAGTTCTGGGACATTTTTTTTATTTATTTATAATTTCTTTATTTTTGTAGAGTATGACATGTAAGTTCACAGTAACATTTCACATGAGTAGAAAGAACAATAGTAGAATGAAATGTAGAAGATACTGCACTATTTTTATATATGTAGAGAAGACAAGAGCGTAATGCTAGTAGATTGAATACAGAAAAAATATAAGATACTAAAGAATAAAACTGTAGGGACGTTCAAGCTGCATATACCACTGTGTAATTAATTTTAACAGTTGCAGAATATCAACTATTCCACCATAATTGAGTAGAATATTTTGGTCATTTCAAACAGTGTGCACATAACTAACAAAGAAAGCAACTGGGCTGCAGTTTAGAACCGTGGATCACCCATCCAATACCAATGGTTGAGGAGGGGAGTCCCAGCTTCCGCCATTATCTGCCATATCAAGGTAGCCCTTCCACCGCACCCAAGCTGTCAGACAACCCAGCTGGCTTTCCCTTAGAAGGTTAAACAGGGCTTACTGACGCAGCCCATCGGTCTTGCTGTGCCGGGTGCATGAGTTGGAGGCCTCCGGATCAGGCAGGCAGCATTGTCTGGGTGAGTTGTGGAGGTCATATTGTCTGGGAATCCAAGGGGGGGGGGGAGAACAGTGCTCAAATTTAGCAGGCCCCATGTGAAGGACAAGGATCGTCTGCCTCCCCGTCCTCGAGCAGTGACAGGCCGCAGGGAAATCAAGCATGAGCTGGTGTCACCGATTACAGGTAGATCGATGCCAATCAAGCCACAGATCAATCCCCAGAGTAAATAGAGGTAATGACCCTAGTAAGACTTTACAAGTAGCTTTACTCGAGGAGTATACTAGTGTTTCTGTTTCCACCTGCGGCATCGCTGTTTGGGTACTTAGATTTGATATGGGGCGCTTATAAGATTTATGTGGGGCAATGCTGGTTTCGCTATGACCAGCAGTTTCGCCAAAAGATGGCAGCATGCCCTGGAATAGATTTCGGGGGCCCTTTCCCCAGCCTGCCGGAGGGGGCTTCAGCACATCGGCAGGGCATAAAAAAGGCGTGTGTTGGCTCTTTAATGAGAGTCAGTGCAGGTGGTACAGCTCCTGTAGGTTTTGGGACGAAAGTGACCATTGTGGAGGAGCACATCTGGCATTGCGCTGCTTCAGAAAGGGCAAGCCGTCTTCTGCAAAAGGGTTCGGTTCGAGAGGACGTACCTAGAGGAGACGATGCCGGTGGACGAGGTAAGGATGCGCCCGTGGCTTGCCCGGTATCCGTTCTACTCTGGGTAAGGAGGTTCACCGGGGTCGCATGACTGGTCCTTTTGATTTTCCCCCATTTTCTAATTTGTGTGTTTTTCACCTGGGTCTGGTTCCAAAGAAGGATGCGGGGTCTTTTTGGTTGATCTAGCATCAATCCTATCCATCGGGCAGTTCGGGTAAAGACAACATTGATAAAGAGTGTCGGGTTCACTACGTATCGTTTGACAGAGCTGGTTCGGCAGGCCGGGGGCGGGTCGCTGCTAGCTAAATCCGACATTGAATCGGCTTTCCATTTGTTGCTGGTCCACCCCGCCTGCTTTCACTTGTTGGGCTGTTTTTCCAGGGTCATTTCTACTATGACATGTATGTGCTTTTTCTTTTTTTTTTTAATTCTTTATTTTTGAGTGCATAAGGAAGATTAACATTCACATGTACGTGTGCCATGCCACAACAGCAGGCACCCGCTATATAACATTAAACATCATTGCTGTGTGACATGATATAGAAATACAATGCACAGTTTTTGTTTTAAGTAACTCCTGAAAAATACAATGCCCATTCAATAAAGATGTATAACAAAGTCAAGTGCGGAAGGATATAAAGCAGTAACTCGAATTGCTACAATTGCAAAGTTAATTCACCAGTAGTTATATAATATAGACAGCTGCCAAGATTTAAACGTTTAAAGCTTTAACAAGACATTCATACATATGGGTTTGGACTGTGCTTAAGACGCCTCGTGGAGCAGTGTACTGCAGTGCCCTCTCGTGGTGTGTTGCTAAATGGAGCGATCCGTCAGCCAAATCAGAGTAATTTCTTTCCACTGTAAATGCATGGCTCAAAGCCTTGTAACGGCCTAAACATTGCACTAGGGCAGGTGGGAGAGTCTAATATATAGAGAGTAACAAGCGTAATTAGATGCAGTTTTACGGAGGACAGGTAATGTGGGATGATTAATTGTAACTGTGGTATTCCTCCATCGCTTAGCTATGCTCGATAAATATATAAAATCTATTCAAATAAATTATCTAGGATATTCTGTCTCTTCAGAACCACCGGGGCAACGGTACGCTGGCCTGCACTAGTTATTACACATAAGGTAGGCCGGTTCTACTGTTAAAGGTATGAGCAAGGAAATAAACAATAATAACGTTGTTCAGACAATTCAAAAACATAAACTTATAACAGCATCGCTTCTTGCTTTTAGTGTAATAAGCTATTATGCTATATCAAGTGCTAGTCAGATGTGCACCGGAATACTGGTCTGGTTCAAGATAATATAAGTAAAATGTTGCTTTATAACCATGTAAGACACATTAACAAAGCTCTTTAGGCTAATGTCGGCCTGCGGGTACCTGGAAGTGGTACATGTAGGTCCAAGATGGGTATCTTTAACGTTTGAAAGTGAGTAAGTAGATTAATGCAGGTTATGACTGGTCTGTGAGAGCCTAGTGATGTTGCACCTACCCCAGATAAGCCCATATTAGTGGGGTGGCGGGGGCATGCTTGTATCACGCAATTCTGACTAGGTGCTATATGACAGCGGTGATGTATAGCATGGTTGGCTATGTAAGTCCAAAAGGTTGGACAATCGAGAAGTTTAACCTGGAGGCCAGATTGCTTTGCGGGGTCATGTAAAGTAGCGGGGTGCCTACTTTTATGTTTGACGCCACACATGAGCACGGGCTTTTTCGCTATGCCCCCATAGTAGGAGCGAGTGAGGTATGAGCATTTCGCTGGGCATTATGGACATATAAGGAAAGCTATATATACATGTAGTTCAGAGAGCTTAATGGGCGTAAGTTTAGAACGTAGTTATTTACTAAGAAATAATTAACGTCTAATGTAGTCAACTAGATGGCACCAGATAGTTGCCTTTAGTGCGATGCGTGGCGTCCCAGCAAGTAGGTGTAAAAGCCGATAGCATAATAACTACACAACATGGCTACATCTAGTACTGTACAGGCAGTGCATGGTTCTATCTGTTGTCCCTAGTAAAAACTGCGATATAACAGGGCTTTGAGTGCTACAGTGTGCGTATGCATTAATTAAAAGGCGTTGTCCAGTACAGAACACCTACAGAACACCTTTTAAATTATAAAATTTAACATGAAGCATAACAAAAAAAGATTAACATATTCACGTGTCCTTTGTGTCGAAGGAAAAATGATAAGTTCAAAGGCTCTTGTGGGCCTCGAGGGTTCTTTTCTGGGTGGCAATAGCACAACCCCTTGAGACTAGGCAATCTCATGCAAGACCGTGTAGTGGACCCATGGCCCGGACTGGCGGGTTTCCCTGCGCCTCTATGTCGTGACTGCTGAGTATGTATGTGCTTTTTCTTGCTATTACTTTGAGATGTTTTCTGAATGGGTCACAGTTCAGTCATCGGGCTTGTCATCTCTTGTCACCCATTATCTTGACTTTTTTTTTTTGTATGTTGGTTCGCCAGGTTCCTTGGAGTACAAAATTTTAATTGGGGTCTTTTTGGTCTGTTTCAGCAGATTTCAAGGTTGTGGTGGCTGAGCTCAAAATTGTGGGTCCGGTTACAGTCTTGTCCTTTTTGGGTATTGAAATTGACAGAGTTGAATTGGTTATTCGCTTGCCAGCGGACAAAACTTTTTTTTACGTCTGGTGGACTTAGTAAAAGGAGCTTAGAAGGTCCAATTGCGTCAAATGCAGGTTCTTTTGGGTCACTTGGCCTTTGCGTGTTGAGTTCTTTCCATGGGTTGGGCGTTTTGTAGGAGGCTGTCCTTGGAGACGGTGGATGCCTGGGAACCTTTTAATTTCATTTGGGTTACTCCTTGCTTGCGGGCTGACCTTCAGGTCTGGAGTACCTTCCTGGAGCTCTACAATGGACACTCCTGCTGACTGTGGGAGGCTATGTCGAACCCGGTGTTGGACTTGTTCGATTGGGTTTGGAGCATATTTTCAGGGTCAGTGGTGTGGGAAGGCGTGGCCTGTGAGATAGCAGGGCTTGAATCTGATCAAGAATTTGACTGTTTTGGAGTTGTTTCCCATCGTGGTGTCGTTGGAACTATAGGGTGACGCTCTTCAAAATCAAACGGTGGTTTTTCACACGGACAAAATGAGTGCTGTCCATGTGATCAATCGCTCCTCCTTGGGTTCTCCTTCAGTCTTGTCACTGCTGCACCGGTTGGTTCTTCTAAGCTTGGAGTTTAACATTTGTTTAAAGCCTGTCATGTCCTGGGTGTGTTAAACATAACGGCTGACTATCTCTCTTGGTTTCAGTGGGACCGTTTTTGAGAGTCAGCAGCAGTAGCGGATCTGGTTGGTCGGGGATGCCCAGAATCCTTATGGGGGATCGATTTGGAGGATTGAGGGGCCTTGTAGCAGATTGGCAGTGTTGTCACTGGCTGTCCTTGGTCTCCCATGATCAGTGTGTTTCGACAGAGTCCGGGACGGTTGGTGGCGCCTTTGACATTATTTAAGGATATACTCCTGCAGGGTAAGTCATGTTTATCAGCTGAAAAGGCCCTGGTCACGTTTTCCTTTTTGTGTAAGTTTATTGGCTGGCGGGATGTCTCTAGGGAGTTTGATATTCAACAGGTTACTCGAGGTAGGAGGCTTAGGAGGGGCACGGAACGCCGCCGCCCTGTGTCAGTTGAGCTGTTGTTGGCTCTGGAGGTAGTCTGCTATTCGGGATATGATACATTATTATTTTTGTTATTTGTGTAGTTTTCCTTTTGTGTTTTCAGGCCATTTCGCGTAATCGGGGGTTGGTCTTGTCGCTGTTGGTATCAGACGTCCGCTGGTCGGAGGCGGTGGTCGGTGTATGCATTCACCTCTCTAAGACTGGGAAGCTGGTGGCGCATGGGTGCGTATAGAATCTACAGGTGTGGAATTTTGCTTAGTCTGATTGTTTTCTTGCTACTTGAGTCATAGGCCAGGGGGTGAGATCCCTGTTTGTTCATAGAGATGGGTCTCCTCTTACACATTACCAGTTCACTGCAATGTTTCGTAGTGCATTGTTGGCGTGTGGTGTGGATGCTCGAGAATACTCAGCTCATTCCTTCCGTATTGGGACGGCTCCCAAGGCCAGGGTTACTCAGCTGCAGTAATTAGGCATCTGGGTAGGTGGGGCTCTAGTCGTTACCAGCCATATGACAGGCCTCACTTTTTTAACGTGTGTGTTTTTGTAGTTCCAGGCTCTCGCTATATCTGGATTTTGGGGCACTCATTCATTTACTGGGCTGTGTGGCGAGCAAAGGAGCGCAATTATGGAAGTAATTTGGATTTCCCATACAAGGTAGCCAGGGTTAGATGGAAAGGCATTAGGGCCCTTCTATGGCAGCAAATTTACCCGGAGTGTGTGGCATTATGTAGGTTTGTGTCAAGCCCGGTCACTTTGATAATTCACGTGGATTAGGTCTGTAGATCTTATCCATGCAATTAGACATGATTTGGCCCACTGCTTTGCTTTATTTCGGGATTTAAGTTTAATTTGGTCTGAAATAGTCCCCAGACATTGGTGGCGTGCATTGCCGTATGCACGGGGTATTGAGCGTAGTTGGCACAAGCTTAATGTAACGACAGGTACATTTGTATGTCACCTTGGGGGTTTTGTGGTTTGGCACATGGAATTAGAATGGGATAATTCTAAACTCTTGCGGAAAGATGGAGTACATCTGACTTTGATTGGGTTGAATATCTTCAATACGGGTCTTAAAGCTGCTATTAAGGCTGCACTGTCTGTGGGGGCGCAATGCCGACCAGCGGAGGCAATTAGGAAGTCATTGCCGTGGCGGTATTCCTGGCAAGGACAGTTAGAAGTGGAAGAAGATGCAACTTAGGGACATGATAAAAAGGGGTGAAGAGGGAGGGAACTCACTAGTGTAGAAGTGTAGGGAGCCTTTTCCTGCCCGCTCACTCAAGAGATACAAGTGAGGCTGTCTGATTTGGAGGTTGTGGGTGCTATTGTCGTCTTTTTTTGTTTTGTCACAGTTTGCGGTATTCCTGGCCAACTTGGCACTGTCTGAACCTGTGTTAGGTGATGCTGATTCTTAATATTGTTATGAGGTACTCTTTACTTTTGAGTCAAATGCTGATTGTGAGAATCTTTTGAGGCTAAATCTAGGGGGACTGCATTGAAGCAGTGTGATTTACATATAGGGGGAAGGTTTAGAAGGATAAGCTTTAGCTATATTGTCTATCAAATACATGTTGCTGGCTATCTTGAACCCCTCCAATATATCTAATATATTTGACTGCTTTGCTCTATTACTGTTGTGTTGATTTGTATCACATTGTGTAAGTTCCACTTGTTGAGGAAAAACTTTTTGCACTAATTGTGGTCTAATCAATACCATAGAAATCTAAAAGCCAGTTACTAAGAGTTAACTATTTTATGGTATAGATAGCATGTGCTGTTAGGTTTCCAGTGAAGGAGAATGCAATTGGTACTATAACATCTTTAGTTTTTTGGAATATACCACAACTGAGGACCACATGTGCTGTTTAATCTTTTGTTTACTCAGGATACCCCCTAGTGTGCTAATATACCGGTAATCATAAGTATCTAAGCCCAGATAGCTCAGTATCTAATGTATCTGAATATAAGGAGTTGCTGTTATCCTTAAAGACATATCTTCTGTTAAATTGGGATATAAACTTTAATCTAAAATTCATTAATAGACTTGTCATGTGTATGATATCAAGCTTAGTACTCTTTATATGGATTCCCTCCTATTTTCATTCAAATGTATTAGATTTTTATTTGTTCACGTTATTTATTGTATGTTATGCCCCATACAGTCCCCTTTTCTGGCAATAGGGTTGGGTTTTTGTACCTAACACCCATAGCAATTTTTCTCGTATCCCTAAATTTGTAAATCCAATTGCAAATTGAAGTGCCTGTGCTTCATAATACATTTACTAAAGAAAGCCATGTGATTCAAAAGGCAATACTATTAGTTCAGTATGAACAGATCCTAATAAGGAATAAAATAAAAAAAGGGGGGATGAGGGGGGGCAATGCTCCTCCCACCTAATTGCTGTTTGTATTGGGAATTCTGTGACTACTATTAAAGTTGTAATCTCAGCATGCCAAATTTTGCTAAGTTTTATCTTTAAAACTGTAATTCATCCCCTGCTGTATTTTTCAACTTTTACAAATTTATTGAAATCCTAGACAGCTAATCGTAAATGAAAAATTAAAATGTCTGTGATTTGTCTTTTATATCCTGCAGGTAAAAGGTTTCTAAATACCATACCATTTACTCTGTAGTGTATAAGTTTTGATCGCTGTCCATAAAATAATAACTTTCACATAGTTTTTTTTTTTTTGTTACCCTTTTGATCTTGACATCTTTTCTTAGCTTTTCTTCACGAACGCACCCTACTTCAAAAGTGTGCGTGATGGTGAAGCGGTTAAAGTTAACTATTTGTCCTGCACTAGACTGGAAATAATGACAAAATCCGCCTTAACACCACCCATACTTAAACATACTAATATAACTATTACTATTTTAACGCTGCCACCGCCAAGACAATTTATAAAAGGGGTGCCGTGGTCCCCCAGGTAAATCAATAATAAAAACTCACCAAATATAACTTACCGTATATACTCGAGTATAAGCCGAGTTTTTCCGCACATTTTTTGTGCGGAAAAACCCCAACTCGGCTTATACTCGAGTCAATAGTCTGTATTATGGCAATTTGCATTGCCATAATACAGACTGGGGCTGTGGGGGCTGCAGAGAGATGTTACTTACCTGTCCTGCAGCTCCTGTCAGCTCTCTCCTCCTCCGCCGGTCCGTTCAGCTCTTCTGTCAGCTCACAGTGTAAATCTCGCGAGAGCCGCGGCTCTCGCGAGATTTACACTGGGAGCTGACCGAGGTGCTGAACGGACCGGCGGAGGAGGAGAGAGCTGACAGGAGCTGCAGGAAAGGTAAGGAACATCTCTCTGCAGCCCCCACAGCCCCCTCCTACACAGTGCCCATCCACTGGACCACCAGGGAAGGAGAGCCCCCCTCCCTGGCCAGCTAGCAAGCAGGGAGGGGGGACGAAAAAATATATATATATTAATAATAATAAAAAAATAAAAATAATAAAATAAAAATAATAATAAAATAATAATAAAATAAAAAAATAATAATAAAATAATAATAATAAAAAAATGTAATGAAACAAAAAAAATATTAAAATAATAATTAAAAAATAAAAATGCCTCTCTCATAAAACTAAAACTGTGCTGTATAATCATATGCCACGTTATGTTTACACTGTTTTGATGTATCGCTGCTTGTGACTGCTTTTGTGGCTGAACAAGCCTTTTGTTATACCAAGCACAACAAAAATAAAGAATGAAAAATAAAATAAAAATGCCCACCCCCCACCAAGGCTCTTCATCACACTCTGCATTACAAACACACATACACACACTGCATTCATACACACACACTGCACTCATACACACTCACACTGCATTCATGCACACACACTGCATTCTCATACACACACAGCACTCATACACACAGCATTCTCATACACACACACACTGCACTCATACACACACACTGCATTCATACACACACACTGCATTCATCCACACACACTGCATTCATACACACACACTGCATTCTCATACACACACACTGCATTCATTATATACACACACTGTAAATAAATATTCAATTAATATAATTTTTTAAGGATCTAATTTTATTTAGAAATTTACCAGCAGCTGCTGCATTTCCCACCCTAGTCTTATACTCGAGTCAATAAGTTTTCCCAGTTTTTTTGGGTAAAATTAGGGGCCTCGGCTTATATTCGGGTCGGCTTATACTCGAGTATATACGGTAGCACAATAGCTATATAATTGCAAAATACTAATTAGTCTCTTCAGGTAACGTGAGTCTTTTACCAGACAAAGGCAGTACTTAATAAAGGGATATTTATTAGGAGCAAAAATAGTCACAGTGCATACAAAAATATAGATGACAATCAAAATTATTTACACCAACAACATTTGGTTCTATCTTCTCTTATGTACCTGCCACAGAAATAATAATTGCATGTACGAATTTGTTATTATTTCCCAATTCTAAAGATCTGTCGCACACCATACTTGCGACCCAATATGGCGGACATCACAATTCCTTCACTTATGGTCAAGTTATGCAACCCATGTTTGGGTTTGATTAAAAGATTGTGCTGGTCGCATTTAAATATAACAACAATTAGGCATAATTATTATTCTAGAGGGGTAGGTGGAATATCAGTACTTGTAATTTTAGTATGTGACTGCTGAAACTTCCCAAAAACCAGAGTATCTTCTTTTCTGGTGGTACGATGGGTGTAAATAGAAGGATCACGGAGCAGTGCCTGTGAATTGAATTCCCACACTCAGAGCGATATGGAGGAGGGAAGGAAGAAGACACTGATATAGTGTAGTATGTTAGGATCCTAAGTGATAATAAATAAAGGGAAAGTAATTGCACTTACAATTTTCTGGAGCTTATACTCCGCTCCAGATATGGATCCCCACCAAGGATGTCACTCCTTGAGTCCTCCAGTAGGGGTGTTGGAGAGAGTTGAAGGGAATTATCTTGTTAAAAAAATAATAAAAATAAAATAGAATAAAAGGATAGGCTTAGAGGCTCCAATAGCATAAATGGGCTATCTTTATTGAAGACAAAAAAAATCAGTAACATAAAACAGCTTTAAAATTACCAACGCGTTTCTCCTGCAAAGAGGCTTTATCAAAGTGTTTATTATTCTATAAGTAAATGAACATAATAAACCCACTGCTTGTTTTTCTCTTTTCTTGAAAGCTAATGATCATCAAAATAAATCAACTCATCAATTAAAAGGTACAGGTCAAATGGCTGAAGAGACATTCAGGCTTTTCCTGGTGTATAATCTCACATCTCACAGAGCCTTGATTAATTCATATCCATATGGTACATTCTTGTCACATTCCTATGGCATTCACACAACCCTTTCTGTCATCTGACCTCTGTGGGGGTCCCAGCTTCAAAGATGTAACCCCTTTTGACCTCCATACAATCAAATTAACCCCTTTTGACATTGACAATACCATCTCTGCCAGGCCGGCAGGTCCTTAATGCACTACACATATTGTCACCCTTGCCGTGACAGTTATTGTTTAGGTCTTTTTGTTGTGTATTTTTTTCATATATACCTGCAAGTTGTTTTTTGGCGTCCGTCACCAATATTTGTCCCTTGTGGATTTATGACATTTTTTTTTAATGGAAGAAAAATAAAGACATTACGTTCTCTTTAAGATAGGGTAAGTGTGTAGGACTTGCAGCGACTCAGCTACCACATATTATACACAACTTCCACCTCACAATTTGCAAGACTTCAAAGACCTGCTGCTAATGTCTTGGGGCCAAAAAACATTCAGAGGTCTTGAGCAATACGAGGACACCATGATATTAGGCAGATGGCTGTGGCTGTATGTGGCAAATATATTACAGACCCTTAATTAATTGATAATCTGGGAAATGTAGTCTCCTTGTAATAAGATGCTGTCCACACCAACAGTTCATATTTTTGAACTCAGTAAGACACCATATCTGTACAAAGCAACACCTCTTTTAATACATTCAGAAAGGGAGAAGAAAGTAATTTATGTTTCTTGTCTGTTAAAGGAACACTCTAAACACCAATACAAATTTTATTATTGTGTTTGTGTGTGTCTTTCCGCCTGTGTGTGTGACTGTCCGTAACTGTGTTTAACTGCCTGTAATTGTGTGTGTAACTGTGTACGAGTGACTGTGTGTCTGGGACTGTGTGCATGTGGCTGTATTTGACAGTTTAGGTTTGTAACTGTTGAACTGTGTATATGTGACACTGCAAACATACACACCTTCACTCATGCATTTTTTAAAAATATGAATGAATATTTGAATATTAAATACCCATCACAAAAGTCAAACAAGTCAAAACACAAATATATCACACACAGTCAATACACCCATTACAAATATCACACACGGAGGTGAAGACCAGATTTCTAGCATACTGGATCAATAGAGATAAGAGGTCAGCATGCCCCTTCCCTGCAAGGTAACAACAGGGAAAGGAGAACGATTGATTTTTTTTTTTTTTTTAATTCATTTCTTCATTTAATAAAGCCTCTATACAAACACTGTACCCCTTTACACACACGATACATGGATAAGCTGGTGTGACCATGGAGGGGCGCTATGAAGGTTTTTCAAACAGGGAGCTTAAAGGCATAAGGCTGGCCCTGCATATAGTAAGGGAATCATTACCTGTCTGTAGTGTTTCTGACGGTCTCGACCAAGGCTGCAGATCACCTTGAAACACTGCACATCCTGAGATATTGGCAATTGTGTGCTGGGGACATATCTCTAAATCCCAGAGGCAATTTGATACACATTTTGTATCACTATGCCTCACTCCCTCTAGCATGTAAGCTAATTTGAGCAGGACCTTCAATTCGCTTGGTTAAAAATACTTGTCTGTTAGTCCACCCATTGTACAGCGCTGTTGAAATTGGTGGTGCTTTATAAATAATAATAATAACAAAGTTATGCATTGCATGCAATATTACATTCAAATTACAAACAGTCCATATAGTTTACTATTGTAGTCTCCATGTTAATAATCAGTGCTGTGAACCTAATAGTACAAATGGGATTGGCAAAAATACTTGCATACACTATTGTGTTTGTGTTGTCATGGTAGCAAACACATATGGTGAAATCTCTTCTTTAAAAAAAAAAAAAAGATTTGTCCTGCTGCTATGTACATCGAAACATTAGCAAGGATTCACCTGCTCAATATGTTCCACTAAATATGATTGGGGTCTCTGGGCATTTCATAAAAGAGAAAACAAATGAAAGGGTTTGAAGGTCAATGCCGTAATCTAGTCAGTCAGTGACTGTTGTAAAGACAAGATATACTCAGTGAGAAATTAAAGGTCAGATGAAGATCCCACTGATGTGCATTGTAGAGAACAAAATGCAGATTAGCTACGGTTTATTTATTCTAAATAGACTCAAGTATAATGTTCCCTCATGTGAAAGAGCGCTTTGTAAAGTTAGTGAAAATGAAAGGAAACTTTCCATTACTATATAGCAACTAAAAAGGAGTCTCCCCTGCCCAAATACAATACAAAAAAAGAGAAAACAGTTTAGTAGATATACCCCCAATGAAAACATGCATGCCTTTTGTTATGTTAATATATTATATTATATTATTATGTTCATTCAAAGCTGTGGACACATTTTTCCCAAACATTGTAGTGTTTTATTCGGGGCGTTGGGTAAGGTTCTCTGGGTTCAGATTCACCTGCCCTTATGGCGACACCGCACCTGTCATGTATGTTTTTTGGGGTTCTCATGTGCAGCATATGGATATGTGACAATTTAGCATGTCTCTGCAGTTGATTTCTTTATGTCCTATCCGACAGTTCTGGAGGTGGAAGAAAGGGGTAATGGGTAGTTGTAAGCCTATATTCTCTACGCATTAACTCACATACTACCTGCCAGAGTGTGAAGGAATAAGAAGACCATACTGCCAGGTCTACCCATCCTGGTTAACAGGGAGTCTGACGGACCCTTTATTTTGTTTTCTACATATTAGGCAGTTAGCGCACCAATGTATTGTTAAATTTGAGACAAACTGAAATATTCCTCATTGCTTTGTGTAGTTTGGCTTGAATTTATTGGACAACAGTAATAGTTAAAGGGACACTATAGTCACCAGAAATACTACAGCTTATTGTATATTTTCTGGTGGCTAGAATCATTCCCCTCAGGCTTTTTGCTGTAAACTCTGTTTTTTCAGAGAAAAGGCAGTGTTTACATTACAGCCAAGTGATAACTTCACTGGCCACTCCTCAAATGGCTACTAGAGTTGCTTCTTGGTGCATTCAGTGTGGCCACCCTCTGCATGGAGAAACTGAACTTTACGCATAGAGATGCATTGATTCAATACAATTCTATGAGAAGATGCTGATTGGCCAGGGCTCTGTTTGACTTGTGCTGGCTCTGCCCCAATCTGCCTCCTTGACAGTCTCAGCCAATCCTATGGAAAAGCATTGTGATTGGCTCAGAGAATCACTACAAATCACTACAATGCTGATTGGCCAGGGCTCTGTTTAACTTCTGCTGGCTCTGCCCCTGATCTGCCTCCTTGACAGTCTCAGCCAATCCTATGGAAAAGCATTGTGATTGGCTCAGAGAATCACTACTGATGATGTCAGCCAAGCATGCAGTTTAGGGGCATAGGCAGCAGCTGCAGGCTTGAATATAAGTAAGATTTTACTATAATTAGGGAGGCCAGGGGGGCTAGATGGTGGTTTAGACACTATAGGGTCAGGAATATATGTTGGTGTTCCTGACCCTATAGCAGGGGTAGGCAACCTTCGGCACTCCAGATGTTGTGGACTACATCCCCCATTATGCTTTTACACCCATAATGCTGGCAAAGCATCATGGGAGGTGTAGTCCAAAACATCTGGAGTGCCGAAGGTTGTCTATGCCTGCCCTATAGTGTTCCTTTAAGTACATAATAACATTTTGTGGCAGTCAGATGTTTGTAAATAATAACAATAATGTTTTTAACCCTTTACTTAATTGCAAGCTTGCAGACTTATTTGAGAGAAGAAAAAAATATATGAACCTTGATAATAGTGGTTTTGCAGGCAACATTGCAAATACCTCCAGAGCCCCAGTCCCGAGCCCCAGTTGTTCAGCAATGACAGGACCATCTGCACTTCAGTCATGCTAGTCTGCCGATTAGTGCTGAGGAATGTGCCCTTTCCAGGACAGGGCTGAGGACTTTTTTTGTTGCCTCTCCTCTTGCATTATAACAAATTGGCAGTGAGTTATAGACCTAATAAAGCACTTTCCTAAGTCGGAAATGAATTGCAAAGTATCAGAAATGTGAAGCCTGCTTCCTTCTCCAAAATAAACTTAAATTGACATAGAGATTGTGAACTTCATGCTAATAGTAAGTTTAAATTCTGGAAGTAAAAGAAAATTTGTTCGTTAGTAAGTCTGTAGCTGTGGGGACAGACCTCACATACCAGCTACTCCCTACCCTTTCTAAGGCACTTTCGTTGCATGGTAACTTCTCGTAAAACTTGCTGATGGTGTGGTTATAAAATGCAAACTATTTGTGAAGTTGTCTTGCTGGACTTCATTGGTTAGAGTGCATAATAAAGTATAAGGTCTTGGCTTAAAGAGACACTATAGTCACCTGAACAACTTCAGCTTAATGAGGTTGTTCAGGTGAGAATTATAGCTCCCTGCAGCCTTTCTTATGTAAACACTGCATTTTCTGGGAAAGCTAGGAACACCTCCAATTGCAGTCACTCAGAGTGAACCAGAGGGACTTCAGAGTTGATGGAGGCATAATATGCCTCCATCCACTCAGATCTGCTGTCAGCAGAGCACAGGGCAGCACTGTGCACATCATCCTGTGATTCAGTATCTCCTCCCTCTGCATGCAGACACTTTACTTACCTCATAGAGATTCATTGATTCAATTCATCTCTATGAGGAGATGCTGATTGGCCAGGGCTGTGTTTGAATCATGCTGGCTCTGCCCCTGATCTGCCTCTTTGTCAGTCTCAGCCAATCCTATGGGGAAGCACTGTGATTGGATCAGGCTACCACATGTCAGCAGACTGCTTGTTTTTCTGAGTCTAACAGCCTGCAGATTTACAGCTTCAGGCTTGAATACAGTAAGATTTTTACTATATTTATAGAGGCATGAGGGGCCCAGGGGGGCTAGATGGTGGTGTTAACACTATAGGGTCAGGAATACATGTTTGTGTTCCTGACCCTATAGGGATCCTTTAAAACCAGAATCTTTTTTTTAGACACCTGATAGAAACACCACTGGTGTTTTGTCCCACGGACACCAGATTTTACATTTGATTCACATACCAATTTCACTTACTACAGATATCAAATATACTGCCAGTATGTTGACACTGTGCATGGAGTCTTAACCACAAATTTCACTTACACACCTTAAATGGATACTATAGGCATACTTAGGTTATTTTTCAGGAAGTGTTTTGAAAGGCTTCCCCCTTGACCCCTGGAAAGAGGGGTGGGGTATATGACTGTTGCCACAGTGGTAAGCATGATAACTAGTGATGTCCCGAACTGTTCGCCAGCAATTAGTTCCCGGCGAACATCGCTTGTTCGCGTTCGCCACGGACGGCGAACACATGCGCTGTTCGGTCCGCCCCCTATTCGTCATCATTGAGTAAACTTTGACCCTGTACCTCACAGTCAGCAGACACATTCCAGTCAATCAGCAGCAGACCCTCCTTCCCAGACCCTCCCACCGCCTGGACAGCATCCATTTTACATTCATTGTGAAGCTGCATTCTTAGTGAGAGGAGGGACAGTGTAGCTGCTGCTGATTTGATAGGGAAATTGATAGCTAGGCTAGTGTATTCAGTGTCCACTAAAGTCCTGAAGGACTCATCTGATCTCTGCTGTAAGGACAGCACCCCAAAAAGCCCTTTTTAGGGCTAGAACATCAGTCTGCTTTTTTTTTTTCTGTGTAATGTAATTGCAGTTGCCTGCCTGCCAACCTGTGTGTCAGGCTCACAGCATATACTGTGCCCACTTGCCCAGTGCCACCACTCACTCACTGGTGTCACAATAGCTTGCATTTAAAAAAAACAAAACTTTTTTGATTGTAATATAATAGCAGTCAGTTTCCTTCACGCGTGTGCGTTTCAGGGCCTGCCAGGGCACAGTGTCACACCAGTGCAACTCATATCTGGTGTAACAGTAGTGTACATTTACAAAAAAGATAAAATTTTGACTGTAATAGATTGAATAGCAGTTAGTTGTCTGCCAGCGTGTGTGTCAGGCTCACAGCGTATACTGTGCCCAGTGCCACCACTCATATCTGGTGTCACAATAGCTTGCATTTAACAAAAAAAAACTTTTTGGACTGTAATATAATAGCAGTCAGTTTCCTTCACGAGTGTGCGTTTCAGGGCCTGCCCAGTGCCACCACTCACTCACTGGTGTCCCAATAGCTTGCATGTAAAAAAAACTAAACTTTTTTGACTGTAATAAAATAGCAGTCAGTTTCCTTCACGAGTGTGCGTTTCAGGGCCTGCCCAGTGCCACCACTCACTCACTGGTGTCCCAATAGGTTGCATTTAAAAAAAAAAAACTTTTTTGACTGTAATATAATAGCAGTCAGTTTCCTTCACGCGTGTGCGTTTCAGGGCCTGCCCAGTGCCACCACTCACTCACTGGTGTCCCAATAGCTTGCATTTAAAAAAAAAAAAAACTTTTTGGACTGTAATAAAATAGCAGTCAGTTTCCTTCACGCGTGTGCGTTTCAGGGCCTGCCCAGTGCCACCACTCACTCACTGGTGTCCCAATAGCTTGCTTTAAAAAAAAAAAAAACTCTTTGGACTGTAATATAATAGCAGTCAGTTTCCTTCACGAGTGTACGTTTCAGGGCCTGCCAGGGCACAGTGTCACACCAGTGCCACTCATATCTGTTGTCACAGTAGCTTGCACGCATAGTACCACTAATCAAAAAAAATGACAGGCAGAGGCAGGCCACCCCGCAGGGGCTGTCGTGGTCGTGGTGCTGTGATTCCCTTTGGCCCTAGAATAATGCACAGTGTTTAGAGGCCACGTACCCTGAACTTGAAAAGTTCTGAGGACATAGTTGACTGGCTAACACAGGACACCCAATCTTCTACAGCTTCCGCTCGGAACTTTGACGAACCATCCTCCTCCAGCTTAGCTTCGGGCTCCTCTCAAGTTACCACTCGCCCGCCTGCCGCCACTACCAACACTAGCACCACAGCCGCTTCACTTGATCTGTCAGAGGAGTTATTTACACATCAGTTGGAAGAAATGAGTGATGCGCAACCATTATTGCCAGAGGATGTAGATAACAGGGATATGTCTCAGTCAGGCAGCATTACACACGTACGTTGTGATGATGATGATGTTGTACCCGCTGCTGCTTCCTTTGCTGAGTTGTCAGATACAAGTGAAGCGGTTGATGATGACGATGTGTCCGTGGATGTCACGTGGGTGCTAGAAGAGAAGAAGAACAGGGGGAAAGTTCAGATGGGGAGACAGAGAGGAGGAGGAGGAGACGAGTTGGAAGCAGAGGGAGGTCGTCGCAAGGAGCTAGTGGCACAGTCAGACAGCATGCATCGGCACCCGGGGTCAGCCAGACAGCACGCCAATCAACGCATGCTGTCGCCAGCACCAGAATGCCGTCATTGCAGAGCTCAGCTTTGTGTGTCTGCTTCTGACAACAGCGATGCCATTTGCAACCTGTGCCAAAAGAAACTGAGTCGTGGGAAGTCCAACACCCACCTAGGTACAACTGCTTTGCGAAGGCACATGATCGCACATCACAAACGCCTATGGGATCAACACATGAGTACAAGCAGCACACAAACTCAAAGCCACTATCCTCCTCCTGGTCCAGCATCTTCAGCCACGTTAACCACTGCTGTCCTCCTTGCCCCCTCTCAACCATCCGCCCCTCCGTCTCTTGCCTTGAGCAGTTCCTGCTCATCTGCCCACAGTCAGGTGTCTGTCAAGGACATGTTTGAGCGTAAGAAGCCAATGTCACAAAGTCACCCCCTTGCCCAGCGTCTGACAGCTGGCTTGACTGAACTCTTAGCCCGCCAGCTTTTACCATACAAGCTGGTGGAGTCTGAGGCGTTTAAAAAATTTGTAGCTATGGGGACACCGCAGTGGAAGGTACCCGGCCGAAATTTCTTTGCACAAAAGGCAATCCCCAACCTGTACTCGATTGTGCAACAGAAAGTAATGGCATGTCTGGCACACAGTGTTGGGGCAAGGGTCCATCTGACCACTGATACCTGGTCTGCAAAGCATGGGTAAACCTGCTGACGGCTGCCAAGCATGGAATGCTTGGCTCTGCAGAGAAGTTGGTGACACCACCACGACTTGCAGGCAGGCCTGCTGCCACCTCCTCTACTCCTCCTACTCCATCCTCTTCCATAACCTCCTCGGCTGAGTCCTCTTCTGCTGCTGCGTCTTGCTCCACATCAACGGCACCCCCCCCAGCTCCCAGGTACTGTTCCACATCCCGGATACGGCAGTGTCACGCCGTCTTGGGGTTGACTTGCCTGAAAGCAGAGAGTCACACCGGACCAGTACTCCTGTTCGCCCTGAACGCACAGGTGGATCAGTGGCTGACTCCGCACCAACTGGAGATCGGCAAAGTGGTTTGTGACAACGGAAGAAATTTGTTGGCGGCATTGCATTTGGGCAAGTTGACACATGTGCCGTGCATGGCACATGTGTGTAATCTGATCGTACAATGCTTTGTGCAAAAGTACCCAGGCTTACAGGACGTCCTTAAGCAGGCCAGGAAGGTGTGTGGCCATTTTAGGCGTTCCTACACGGCCATGGCGCACTTTTCCGATATCCAGTGGCGAAACAACAGGCCAGTGAGGCGCTTGATTTGCGAAAGCCCGACACGTTGGAATTCAACATTCCTAATGTTCGACCGCCTGCTCCAACAAGAAAAAGCCGTTAACGACTATTTGTATGACCGGGGTGCTAGGACAGCCTCTGCAGAGCTGGAATTTTTTTTGCCACGTTACTGGACGCTCATGCGCAATGCCTGTAGGCTCATGCGTCCTTTTGCGGAGGTGACAAACCTAGTCAGTCGCACCAAAGGCACCATCAGCGACATCATACCATTTGTTTTCTTCCTGGAGCGTGCCCTGCGAAGAGTGCTGGGTCAGGCCGTAGATGAGCGTGAAGAGGAAGAATTGTGGTCACCATCACCACCAGAAACAGCCTTATCAGCATCGCTTGCTGGACCTGCGGCAACGCTGGAAGAGGATTGTGAGGAAGAGGAGTCCGAGGAGGAATGTGGCTTTGAGGAGGAGGAGGAAGACCAACCACAACAGGCATCCCAGGGTGCTCGTTGTCACCTATCTGGTACCCATGGTGTTGTACGTGACTGGGGGGAAGAACATACCTTCAGAGAGATCACTGAGGACGAGGAACAGGACATCAGTAGCTCGGCATTCAACCTTGTGCAAATGGGGTCTTTCATGCTGTCGTGCCTGTTGAGGGACCCTCGTTTAAAAAGGGTGAAGGAGAACGACCTGTACTGGGTGTCCACGCTACTAGACCCCCGGTATAAGCAGAAAGTGCCTGAAATGTAACCGAATTACGGCAAGTCGGAAAGGATGCAGCAGTTCCAAAATCAATTAAAAAGTATGCTTTACACAGCGTATAAGGGTGATGTCACAGCACAACGGGAATCTAACAGGGGAAGAGGTGAAAGTAATCCTCCTCCTCCCATGACCACGCCGGCAAGGACAGGACGCTTTACAGACGTGTTGTTGATGGAGGACATGCAGAGCTTTTTAAGTCCTACGCATCGCCACAGCCCTTCGGGGTCCACCCTCAGAGAACGACTCGACCAACAGGTAGCAGACTACCTCGCCTTAACTGCAGATATCGACACTCTGAGGAGCGATGAACCCCTTGACTACTGGGTGTGCAGGCTTGACCTGTGGCCTGAGCTATCCCAATTTGCGATAGAACTTCTGGCCTGCCCCGCTTCAAGTGTCCTGTCAGAAAGGACCTTCAGTGCAGCAGGAGGTATTGTCACTGAGAAGAGAAGTCGCCTAGGTCAAAAAAGTCTAGATTACCTCACCTTTATTAAGATGAATGAGGGATGGATCCCGAAAGGACTGACAGTGGGCGATACATTTGACTAAAAAAGGGCTGATGAGGGGGACGTAACAGGGTGTTGCGGCTGCTGGCCCGCCTCGTGATATTTAAATCCCTAGCTCACCCCAGTACCTTGCCCTGTCGTGGTTTCCTGTTCCTGGTTTCCTGAGAGTGCTTTATCATTGTGAATCTGATTTCCTGGTATCCTGATCTTGGCTTTTCCCTGGTTATTCTGAATTCTGGTTTCCCTGACTTGGCTTGTGTAAACGGTATTGTGTATTTTCTGGCTTCCTTGACCTTGGCTTTCCCTTTGACCATTCTCTGTCTCTAGCGTATTAGTCTGGCCATTCTAAGGTCCGGTTTATGCTCTGTCCTTTTATTTTCCTTTTCTTGCCTATGTATATGTTTACATAGTTTCTGCGTGCTGGACCACACTATTAGTCGTGACATTGGGATTAAACTGATAAGAATAGTACTACTTAACACACCACTCCTATCTGGTGGCACATTAGCTTGCACGCGCAGTATCCAAAATTTGAAGTAGGACAGACCAAGCATCTTTTTCCATCTCCCGTTTCCTAAAATCGATGCCTTATATACACGTCCCCTGATAGGGGACGTAACAGGGATTAAACTTATAGGAATAGTACTATTTAACACACCACTCCTATCTGGTGGCACATTAGATTGCACGCACAGTGCCCCAAATTTGAAGTAGGAGGACCGACCAAGCATCTTTTTCCATCTCCCGGTTCCTAAAATCAATGCCTTATATACACGTCCCCTGATAGGGGACATAACAGGGATTAAACTGATAGGAATAGTACTACTTAACACACCACTCCTATCTGGTGGCACATTAGATTGCACGCGCAGTGCCCCAAATTTGAAGTAGGAGGACCGACCAAGCATCTTTTTCCATCTCCCGGTTCCTAAAATCGATGCCTTATATACACGTCCCCTGATAGGGGACGTAACAGGGATTAAACTGATAAGAATAGTACTACTTAAAACACCACTCCTATCTGGTGGCACATTAGATTGCATGCGCAGTACCCCAAATTTGAAGTAGGAGGACCGACCAAGCATCTTTTTCCATCTCCCGGTTCCTAAAATCGATGCCTTATATACACGTCCCCTGACAGGGGACGTAACAGAGATAAAACTGATAGGAATAGTACTACTTAACACACCTTATAATAATGCAGAGAGAGGCAACGCAGAGAGAGGAGTCTGAAGAAGAGGAGTCAGAGGAGGAAGGTGGCTTTTAGGAGGTGAAAGACCAAACACAGCAGGCGTCCCAGGGGGCTTGTTGTCACCTTTCGGGGACACTTGGTGTTGTACGTGGCTGGGTGGAGGAAGAGAGACCTTCAATGACATTACAGGCCCCAAATCCGTACATTTGCACCCTAGCATACAAATTCGGAGCAAATGCAGGAATTCAGAGATCGTTTTGGAGTTGGCCAAATCTGAAATCTAGTCTGCAATTCGGCTTCTCCCTGTAACCAGATTGGTTCCATTTCTTGGGTTGTAATTTTCTGGGGGAATTTTTCTTCCATATGTGTTTTCTTTGAGCTGTTTAGTTCTTTTCTTAAATGGGGTCTTTTTTTTTTTTGTCTATTGCATTATTTTGATGATTTCCTTTTTGTGAGTCTGGCAGGTTTGTTGGGTTGTGTTGAACTATTGCAGAGGTTTTAGTTAGTTCTGATTTGGGGGTTTCTGATCGTGTAAGAAAAGACAGAGGACCCTACTTCGATGCTCTATTTTCTGAGTATCGAGATTTATACTAATAATATGTTTATTTTGTCTTCCTGCTGATAAATTGGAAACGCTACATGTTTTGGTGGAAAGGGTTAGAAGTGCTCAAAAGGTGCAGCTGCGACAACTTTAAACTTTATTAGGGCACCTCCAGTTTACATGTCATGTCATGCCCATGGGTCATGTGTTCTGTTGGCGTATGTGGCTGGCAACAGTCAGTATTAGGCAACCCTTTCTCTTCATTTGGATAACTAAATGGATCAAAGCGGATTTGCTTATTTGGAGTTTCTTTATAGCGACCTATAATGGGCACACTTGTTGGCAGCTAGGGAAGGTACCAAATTCAGAGCTAGAATTATTCACAGATGCCTCGGAATTGGTGGGGTTCAGAATCGACTTCAGGGGTCTCTGGTGCGCAGAAGGCGTGAAAGGAGTTGACGTGAAAGGAGTTGGTTCGCGTTTGAGTCTCTTACATATTTGGAGCTCTTCCCCATCGTTGTGGCAGTGGAATTATGGGGCCACCTTTTGCAGAACTGGCTGGTATTCTTTCTCACTGGTAATATAAGCATGATATTAGTTAATTGGGCTTCATCTGGTTCCCCTCCAGTGTTGGCGTTGCTGAGGCAACTGGTGTGTCACTGTTTGGAATGTAACATTTTGTTTAAGGCTGTGTTTGTTCCAGGGGTTACTAACATGATTGCCGATGCTCTCTCTTGCTTTCAGTGAGAGCACTTCAGGGAGGTTGCTCCGGAAGTGCAGGGCCCTCACTTTTTGTGGACACTCGTTTTGGGAATCTGGAGTCGCTCTTCCATAAGTCACTGGCTCCAGGTTCATGGAGAGCGTATCTGTTGGTTTGGGAATCCTGGTTACGTGTCAGGGTACCTGCGGTCTCGACCTCCGGAAGAGGTAGAGACTTAGCTGTTCCTCCATCCAGACGGCCTGATGGCTCCCTTCCCCACGGTCTATCCGGTCATGCAAGGCCGGCCGCGAGGGAGTGACTGCCTTTTACAGCATCTAGGCAGGAAGTTGTCATCAGGACACTCCTCCGGAACGACCTGTCACTCAATTGCTGCAGGACCAATCAGGACGCCTCGGAGGCGTGGTTACTGCTCTGAACAGGGTATTTAACAGAGCTTCGTTCATTAGCTCATTGCCCTGTCGTGGTTCTAGCTTGTTCTAGTCACTCAGTGCTTGTGTATTCTATTATCCCTTTTGGTTTTGACCCGGCTTGTTTACCTTACTCTGCTTATCTCCATTACCCTTGATTCGGCTTGTCTCTCGCTTACCTGTCTTCTGTTACCCTCGACCTCGGCTTGTCTTTGACCATTCTATACTGTACTACTTACGTTAGTCCGGCCATTCTAAGGTCCGGTATACGTATCTGGCTACTGTTTGTACTCTGCGTGTTGGATCCCTGTCCCGATCCTGACATTACGTGAATCAGTGGGCTCCTGGGATCTGTCATCAGAGGAGGGTAGGTTGTATGCTACCCTAACAATGTTATCTCTAATTTGTTTATCGTCTGTGTCCTCGGCAGAGTGGGCTTTTGTCAATTGTTGGGTTGGGAAGATACTTCAAAAAGTCTCATGGTTCAAAGAGCTTTGAAAGGTTGGCTGCGCCTTCGTTCAACCAACCAGAGGTGTTCCTTGTTAGTTCAATTGCTTTATGGGCTATGTGAGGTTTTGAATTTTTTTCTGTCGATCTTCTTTAGAGTCTCTTCTTTTCCAGGTTGCCTTTTCGCTGTGTTTTTATGCTGGTGAAGTATTGGTTTCTTTGGTTGAGGCTTCCTCTCCGCTGTTGTTATTAGATGAGGATCTTAGTGAGGATCTCGACCTCGGCTTGTCTTTGACCATTCTATACTGTACTACTTACGTTAGTCCGGCCATTCTAAGGTCCGGTATACGTATCTGGCTACTGTTTGTACTCTGCGTGTTGGATCCCTGTCCCGATCCTGACATTACGACAGGGCCAATGGATCCTGCAAGAACAAACAGTCAGCTTGCTTCTCCTGATCCTAGGTTTGAAGCCATGGATCACAGAATGGATCAGATGGCGCTTGCGCTACAGGCTCTATTATCTCGTGCCAATAACCCACCAGAGGAGATACGTAATACCCCTGTTTCTCCTGTCGGTTCAGGTCTAGAGGTAGCCACAGTGGGTGCTTCTTCTCGCATTACCCCCCCAGTACACTATGGTGGGGCTCCTGAGAAGTGTCGTGGTTTCTTAAACCAAATTAGTATCCATTTTGAATTGCAACCTCGCTCTTATCCTACAGATAGGGCAAAGGTAGGATTTATTATCACCCTACTTATTGAGAAAGCTCTGAGATGGGCCAACCCATTATGGGAGAACGATAACCCATTAGTTTATAACTATAACGCCTTTGTAGCTGCTTTTAGAAGAACATTTGACCCTCCAGGTAGAAAGGTTAATGCAGCCAGATTACTGTTGCATCTGAAACAGGAGAACCGAACACTGGTGGATTATGCACTAGAGTTCAGGTCTCTGGCGTCAGAGGTCAAGTGGAATGAGCAGGCGTATATGGATGTATTTTTGAATGGCTTATCTGAAGTAATCCTTGATGAGGTTGCTACCAGAGAACTCCCTGAGAATTTAGAGGATTTAATTTCGTTCATCTCTCGTATAGATGAACGTTTAAGAGAGAGACAGAACACTCGAGAGAGGAACCGGAGACCTTCTTTTAGGTTAGCCCCCGCTTTTCCAAGTCCTGACTCCACGGTATCTTTGCTTCCTGAACCTATGCAGATAGGGTATACCCGCCTCTCTGAGGAGGAAAGACAGTACAGGAGAAGAGAGGGTTTGTGTATGTATTGTGGAGCTAAGGGTCATTTACTCTCGAACTGTTCTAACCACCCGGGAAACGCTCGCACCTAAGTCTCTCTAGAGGACAGGTCTTGGGTGTTTCTATTTTGTCCTCTACTCCTAATTATAAAGATCACAGGCTTCTGCTACCAGTTTCCTTAACTTGCGGGAGGGAAGTAGTAAGGGCTATGGCTTTGATAGATTCCGGTGCTGCTGAGAATTTTATCGACCAAGCCTTTGCTAGTAAAAACAATTTCCCATCCCAGCTAAGGGAGACACCCTTGGCCGTTGAGGCCATAGATGGTAGACCACTACTAGACCCTGTTATCTTTCGTGAGACCATACCCATTGAGTTAAATGTTGGTATCCTACACGTGGAGAATTTATCTCTTCTGCTCATTTTGTCTCCTTCCGTTCCCATAGTTCTGGGGTACCCATGGTTGAAAGAACATAACCCTATTATTGATTGGGAGTTAGGGGAGATACTCTCGTGGGGCCAGGGCTGCCAGGATCGGTGTTTGTGCAAGGTTTCTCCATTAGCTAATATTAACATACAGGAGAATCCTCCTCAGTCCACAGAGAGACAAATACCAGACCTTTACCTAGACTTAAGGGCAGTGTTTGACAAGAAGAATGCCGATTCTTTGCCGCCACACAGGTCATTTGACTGTAAAATTAAGCTTCTACCCGGGACTATGCCTCCGAGGGGCCATGTGTATCCTTTGCCTGTTCAGGAAAACTCGGTGCTAGAGGAGTATATTCAGGAGAATTTAGAAAAGGGATTCATCAGGAGGTCTTCTTCCCCGGCCGGGGCGGGGTTCTTTTTCATTAAGAAGAAGGATGGCACGCTGAGACCTTGTATCGATTACCGAGGCTGGAATAAAATAACTGTCAGAAATGCCTATCCTATCCCACTGATTACCGAGTTATTTGATCGTCTTAAGGGCTCCAAAATCTTCACCAAGTTAGATCTCAGAGGGGCTTACAATTTGGTGAGAATCCAGCAAGGTCACGAGTGGATGACGGCATTCAATACCCGGTATGGCCATTACGAATACACTGTTATGCCATTTGGACTATGCAATGCTCCTGCAGTATTTCAAGAGTTGATTAATGAGGTACTTAGGGAGTTTCAGCATGATTGTGTTATTGTTTACCTGGACGACATACTAATACACTCTAAGGAGATTGAGACTCACCATAGACAGGTCAGAAAGGTGTTACACAAACTTCTGCAACATGGTCTATACTGCAAATTGGAGAAGTGCAGTTTTGATCAGTCTCAGGTAGACTTTCTTGGGTACGTGATTTCTGGGGAAGGTTTTAAAATGGATCCTGGTAAACTCCAATCTATTTTAGACTGGCCTTTGCCCAAAGGACTCAAGGCTATCCAAAGGTTTATTGGTTTTTCCAACTACTATAGGCGCTTCATTAAGGGTTACTCCTCTATCATTGCGCCTATTACCAATATGACCAAACAAGGGGCTGATACTAAGTTCTGGTCTGAGGAAGCTCTTGGTGCTTTTAAGACTCTCAAGGAACTTTTTGCCTCAGCTCCCATTCTAGTTCATCCTGATACGACTCTGCCTTTCTTGCTCGAGGTCGATGCTTCTGAGACAGGAGTTGGGGCTGTTCTGTCTCAAAGGTTAGGGGTGGATAAACCGTTACACCCTTGTGGTTTCTTCTCTAAAAAAATTTCTGGGCCTGAGAGCAGATATGACATCGGGGAGAGGGAACTGTTAGCGGTCATTAAGGCTTTAAAGGAGTGGAGACATTTACTGGAAGGGACACTACACCCTGTTACTATCCTAACGGATCATAAGAACTTGTCTTATATTGGGGAGGCTAAGCGCTTGTCCGCCAGGCAGGCTCGCTGGGCTTTGTTCCTCACTCACTTTAATTATGTACTTACGTATAGACCTGGTTCTAAGAACTCTAAAGCCGATGCTTTGTCTCGTCAATATGAACCATCCACTATAACTGAACCACTTCTGTCCTCCATAGTTCCTAAAGGGAATATCATCGCGAACACGAATCTCAGGATTCACTCTCCATTGCTTTCTGAGATCATGAAGTTTCAGCATTTGGCACCCAAACAGACTCCTGGGGATCGACACTTCGTTCCTGACGCTCTCCAACTGGAGGTGCTACGCTGTCTCCATAACAGCAAGGTGGCTGGGCATCCTGGCATCCGCAAGACTTATGCGCTGGTCTCTAAAGATTTTTGGTGGCCTGACTTACGCAAGGATATTAAAGAATTCATCGGGGCATGTGAAGTTTGTACCAAGACCAAGCTACCCCATTCGCTTCCATGCGGATTTCTGCACCCTTTAGAGGTTCCTGAAAAGCCTTGGTCCTGCCTGGCAATGGACTTCATTGTTGATTTGCCTATCTCTAAAAAGCAGACTGTCATCCTCACTGTGGTAGACAGATTTACTAAAATGGCTCACTTCATTCCCTTACCTAAACTCCCATCTTCGCCCGAATTAGCGGAGATATTCGCCAGGGAGATTTTCCGTTTGCATGGGATACCTTCCCAAATTGTCTCTGACAGAGGCTCCCAATTTGTTTCCCGTTTTTGGAGATCATTCTGCTCCCAACTAGGCATCAAATTGAATTTCTCCTCTGCCTATCATCCTCAGTCCAATGGAGCTGCTGAACGCACTAACCAAAAAGTTGAACAATATTTACGTTGTTTCGTTTCAGAACACCAGGACGATTGGGTCGGTTTGATTCCTTGGGCGGAGTTTGCACATAATCTCATTTGTGATTCTACGCATTCTAGCCCTTTTTTCTTGAATTATGGCTTTCATCCTTCCATCCTTCCTTCGGAGCCTTCTTCTCAAGGGATACCGTCGGTGGATGTTCATGTTGCCAATTTAAGAGAGTTGTGGGATCAAACTCGACAAATCCTTCTGCACAATTCTACGCTGGTTAAAAAACACGCTGACAAACGTAGAAGGGCAGCACCGGTGTTTGTTCCAGGCGATAGAGTATGGTTAAGTACTAGAAACATTCGGTTAAAAGTGCCGTCCATGAAGTTTGCTCCTCGATATATTGGACCTTACAGGGTACTGTCTCAAATTAACCCAGTTGCGTATCGTTTAGCGTTGCCTAATGCCTTACGCATTCCTAATTCATTTCATGTTTCCTTGCTAAAACCATTAATATGTAACAGGTTCTCCTCCACGATCGCCCCTCCCCGCTCAGTTCAGGTGGAGGGTCAGGAGGAGTATGAGGTCAATTCCATCGTTGATTCTCGAATCTCCCGGGGGAAACTGCAATATCTGGTCGATTGGAAGGGTTATGGTCCTGAGGAGAGAAGTTGGGTACCTCAGGAGGAGGTGCATGCTCCCCGTCTCCGCAGGGCGTTTCACTCTCGATTCCCTTCTCGCCCTGGTGTATTCCGCCCGGTGGGCGTATCTGATAGGGGGGGTACTGTCAGGGTACCTGCGGTCTCTACCTCCGGAAGAGGTAGAGACTTAGCTGTTCCTCCATCCAGACGGCCTGATGGGTCCCTTCCCCACGGTCTATCCGGTCATGCAAGGCCGGCCGCGAGGGAGTGACTGCCTTTTACAGCATCTAGGCAGGAAGTTGTCATCAGGACACTCCTCCGGAACGACCTGTCACTCAATTGCTGCAGGACCAATCAGGACGCCTCGGAGGCGTGGTTACTGCTCTGAACAGGGTATTTAACAGAGCTTCGTTCATTAGCTCATTGCCCTGTCGTGGTTCTAGCTTGTTCTAGTCACTCAGTGCTTGTGTATTCTATTATCCCTTTTGGTTTTGACCCGGCTTGTTTACCTTACTCTGCTTATCTCCGTTACCCTTGATTCGGCTTGTCTCTCGCTTACCTGTCTTCTGTTACCCTCGACCTCGGCTTGTCTTTGACCATTCTATACTGTACTACTTACGTTAGTCCGGCCATTCTAAGGTCCGGTATACGTATCTGGCTACTGTTTGTACTCTGCGTGTTGGATCCCTGTCCCGATCCTGACATTACGTGAATCAGTGGGCTCCTGGGATCTGTCATCAGAGGAGGGTAGGTTGTATGCTACCCTAACAATGTTATCTCTAATTTGTTTATCGTCTGTGTCCTCGGCAGAGTGGGCTTTTGTCAATTGTTGGGTTGGGAAGATACTTCAAAAAGTCTCATGGTTCAAAGAGCTTTGAAAGGTTGGCTGCGCCTTCGTTCAACCAACCAGAGGTGTTCCTTGTTAGTTCAATTGCTTTATGGGCTATGTGAGGTTTTGAATTTTTTTCTGTCGATCTTCTTTAGAGTCTCTTCTTTTCCAGGTTGCCTTTTCGCTGTGTTTTTATGCTGGTGAAGTATTGGTTTCTTTGGTTGAGGCTTCCTCTCCGCTGTTGTTATTAGATGAGGATCTTAGTGAGGACTGGATTGATCTCCAAATTCTGGAGCACCGGTTAGGATTTGTGCTACGGTGGGGCATGGTGTCTAGTAGCTCTCCTGTGGCGTATCCTAGAAATTCTCTGGCTTCCCTGCTGATACATGAGAATGGGTCGGCTATGACGCATTGCCACTTTACAAGTTTATGTGTTTAGGTCAGGTTTGGAAGCGGATCCGGTGGGATTCTTCTCTCATTCTTTTCATATCAGCGTGGTGACTAAAGTTTACTGGGTTTCTCAGAGGCTTCGCTGCACTAGGGTATTCAAGGTTTAAGGTGGGCCCAAATATATCCAGAATGCGTCGCCTTGAGATGGTTTATGTCGGGTATGGTTATTTTAGTAATTCATGAATGACTTAGGGAAAGGTAGAACAGTGGACCTTATACACTCGTGCAAACATGATATGGCCATTTGAAGGTTTAGGGTAGCGGGTGGTCAGCAGTTAAGACTGTGTAAGTCAAATGCATGGAGGTGTTACTAGAGTTGTATAGCGAAAGTGATTTAACTCCTAAATGGCAGATAATTGAGTAGTGAGACAGCAGGGGCACGATCTACTCCTTTAAGGATTGCTTTGGTTCTCATGTTCTACATACTGTAGCGGTACTTACCCTTTTCAGGTGCCGGCCGGGGTCCTCTGTTCAAGCCGCGCGCGACTCTGCTGGTGCACGAGCCGCGCGCGGCTCATCCGACGGCTGGAACTGGAAGGCGGGCAGTGACTGCGAGAAGCGGTCACGTGTCCCGCCTGACTCTAAGAGCGCGCCGCGAATCTCGGGCGCGCTCTTAAAGGGACAGTGGGAGCCTAAATTAGAAAAGGCCTCCCATTGGTCCCTGTCATGCCACACTCCCCATACAATTACCTTTTGGGGGCGTGGATATGACAGGGACCAATCGAAATAGAAGTTTAGTTATATATACTTACCTCTTTCCCTTAGTTCCTTGCCCTATCGTGGTTTCTGTTACAGTTCCCTTTAGCGCTTGTTGTGTTCAGTTGTGTTCCTTTGTTTTGACCTTGGCTTTGTATTCTGACTTCGTTTACTCTTTATCCTTATCTGTTCTGTTTGCCGGCTTGCTGTTTACTGTGTACCAGACCCCGGCTAGTCCTAGTTTACGCTGTCTCTTTGTGCCCTTGACCTCGGATCGTTCCTGACTCTGTACTTCTCCTATATACGTCGAGTCCGGCCACTCTAAGGACCGGTAGACGTATCTCCCCTCTGTGTCTTCTGTCTTCTGTTTAGCTGGATTCTGCGTGTTGGGGTATATTCTCGTTACACATACTGAATATGCATTCTCCTAACGTGATTATGTCTATTCTCTGTAGGTGATCCTCAGGTCTGTCCTATGTATTAATATATGCATAGTTTCTTCCCCCAACTGCTAACCAAGCTAACCTACTTATATTTTATCCTAGTCAAATGTCTTCCTCCAATCCCTATGCTGGTTTTCCATCTCTTCTTTAATTCTATTCTCATTTCCCAACCACTTATCAGTCTTTTTCCATCAAAGCTTTATTTTTCTCAACTATTAATATTTTCTTCTCCACCCAACAATATATCATCCACTCCTCTCAGATAGATGATGATGATAGTTTATAGATTGAATGATCTATATACAAACTGTATCTGAATAGGTCAATTTTGCAATACTTACCTACATTAGAATCATATATACTTAATAATTCTCATTATATATATAACAAAACAGAAGAAAACTTATTGTATAGCTGGTACAGACAACCATGAGAACCTATAACAAAAGCTCCAATGGAAGGTGAGTATGGAAATACTGAACCACTGGTAAAGATGAAAGAGAGAAGTGCTCATGCCACTGTACAGAACATTGGTGAGACTTCACTTGGAGTATTGTACGCAGTACTGTAGACCGTATATCCAGAAGGATATTGATGCTTTGAAAAGAGTTCAAAGAAGGGCTACTAAACTGGTTCATGGATTGCAGGATAAAACTTACTAGGAAAGGTTAAAGGATCTTAATATGTATAGCTTGGAGGAAAGACGAGACAGGGGGGATATGATAGAAACATTTAAATACATAAAGAGAATTAACACAGTAAAGGAGGCGGTTATACTTAAAAGAAGAAAAACTACCACAACAAGAGGACATAGTCTTAAATTAGAGGGGCAAAGGTTTAAAAATAATATCAGGAAGTATTACTTTACTGAGAGGGTAGTGGACGCATGGAATAGCCTTCCAGCTGAAGTGGTGGTGGTTAACACAGTGAGTGGGTTTAAGAATGCGTGGGATAGACATAAGGCTATCGTAGACTTAAGATAAGGCCAGGGACTATTTAAAAGTATTTTGAAAATTGGGCAGACTAGATGGGCCAAATGGTTCTTATCTGCCATCTCATTCTATGTTTCTATGATACGGAGATAGGTGTGTGGTGGGAAAAAAGGAAAGAACAAAGATGTGACCACCCCTGTTTTATGGTGGGAGAGGAGACACAAAATAATCTCAAAACTGCAGCATAACAGTTGAAGTTGACCACCAACCAAACAGGAATGCAGGGAAAGGATGTTTATCAAATATTGATTGTTACTGGAAAGGAAATTGATATGGGGGAGTGGAGTTTGAGAAAGACAATGGTTCTCCTGTCAAAGGTGTCTGGAAGACAAAGTATATTTGGGAAATACGAGTGACAAAGCAGGACACATAATGGATGTGTAGGGATATAGAGAAAAAGTGTGTGATAAAGAGAGCTCATTAGAGTCTATAAGACAAGGTTCGAGGTGGTGAAATGTGCGACCAGCTATACTAGACCAAAGGGAACAATATGGCTAAAGGTAGACACTTTGCTTTAACAGAGTTATCCACTAAATCGGTAATTGCTCATTTTTATTGAAATTACAATAAGTCATCAATTTGGTGAGTAGTACATTTCCCGCCACAATTTATTCAATTAGCCACCAACACAATTTTGTCCACCAGGATCAGAAAGGATAATTGAGATAATGTATTTTTAATAAAATTAATACATTTTTATTTTTTTATTAGCAATTTTCAGGTTTTGTTTTTACATTAGGTTACAATTGTATACAGTTGTTTACAGGTACATAATAATAATTATCATCAGTACAGACTCCAAGATTAGTCATTCAAGCTGAAACTTTAATTTAGAGATATCAGAAAATGCTTTCATTTTTGTCACTATAGTCATTTGCGTAAAGTATGTTTTATAGTATTTTATGTGTGGCTAGAGCTAGTTGAACAAGCTTTGCATAAAATGTGGGTGTGTCAGGCACAGAGAGCTTTAACAGTCCCAAGGCATTCAACTAAATGTGATTGCAGAGCTTGAACCAAATAAGTTTATTCTCCTACTGACTAATGGCAGGACACACCTAGACGTGAATCATAAGGATGCCTCCACACCTTAGGAAAAATGGGTGACAGACAATCAGGAACATTCTGCCTAGTCCTCATGCATCCAGTCTTAACTAAACACCTTTTTTTATTTAAAAAAAATAAAAAGAACACTTCTAGCAACATAACCACCGCTGTAGTGGTAAAGGTGCCATGAATGCCTTGATGCCACCCACCCGTCCTCATTGTAGGTAGCTAAACCGCTTGACTTCTTAGCTGGATC
Organism: Pelobates fuscus; assembly: GCF_036172605.1. Taxonomy (NCBI): domain Eukaryota; kingdom Metazoa; phylum Chordata; class Amphibia; order Anura; family Pelobatidae; genus Pelobates; species Pelobates fuscus. The sequence continues at coordinate 166,984,138 of NC_086320.1, read as the reverse complement.
CGCCAGGTGACACTCCCCGCCTCCCAGTGGCGTACACGCACTCCATGGGGCCCCGGTGCGAAACTGATCCGTGGGCCCCCACCAACCCTGACCCTCTCCCTCCTGACTGTGGGCCCCCCCCGACACATACATACAGAAACATACACATACACACAGACACACACATACATACATACACACACGCAGACACATACATACAGAGACACAGACACACACATACATACACAGACACATAAATACAGAGACACAGACACACACACACACATACAGAGACACAGACACACACATACACACATACAGAGACACACACAAACATACATACACAGACATACATACAGATACACAAACACACATACATACACACAGAGACACAGACATACATACACACAGAGACACAGACATACATACACACACATATAGAGACACAGACATACATACGGATACACACACAGAGACAGACACACACATACATACACACACATACACACAAAGAGACACAGAAACACATACATACACACATACAGAGACACAGACACACGCATACATACACACATACAGAGACACAGACACACACATACATACACAGACAGACATACAGATACACACATACAGAGACACAGACACAAACATACATACACAGACAAACAAACAGATACAGACACACATACAGAGACACAGACATACATACACACACACACACAGAGACACAGACACACACGTATACACACACATATGCAGAGACACAGACATACATACAGATACACACACACAAATACACAAAATGTTTCCTACCTTGTGTGACTTTCCCTGGGGTCCAGTGGTGACTTAGCCTGATGGGAGTCAGAGTTCCCACTCTGACTCCCTCCTCCTTCCGGTTTCCTCCCGCGCGGCTCTCTGTATGCTGGGAGGAGTGACGTGCAGTCACTTCCTCCCAGAAGTGATGTAATCACAGGGGGCCCGGTCGCGCTCTTAAAGTGGCCAGCACTGACCGGGCCCCCTTACAATCCATGTCCATCTGGTGGCCGTGACAGCATAGGCCACCCGATGGACCCCTCCATATGCGGCCCCGGCGGTTTGAAAAGCGTGGCAGCTGGTACCCGGTCGCAGCTGCGACCCATGCAACCGCGGCACGTACGCCACTGCCGCCTCCACTATTTCTTCTGAGCTTAGCTCAGCTTCTGCTCTCCGTTTGACACAGTGGAGAAAGTGAGCGTCGCCTGGCAGCCCACAAGTGAGAAATCTAAAACCGTTTGACTACTTACAATGGTGGGGCCCAGAGCACTTCTGGTACCATAATCCGTACAGTGTGCTTCTATTCCTTTAAAGTGACCTGTCATAGTACACACCGTTTTATTGTAAATGCAAGAGAGAAATGTTTCATCTCTACAATGTCCATGAGAATTGCTAGGATATGTCCACATGTAAAATAAGGTATGATTGCTCCCCTCACTTGTCTATGTAGGTATATGTCAATATCTGAGTGTCGGGAGAACAGGAGAACCTTTTAAATGGTAGATCTTCTGCTCTCCTTCACAGCAGTTAATTGGCTTTGTCAGAGCAATATAGCAATGGAGTTACGAATGTCACTGTTTTAACACCAATTCTCTGGAAATTAAAGGAACACTGTATTCCTGTCCCTATAGTGTTAAAAACACTATCTAGCCTCCCTGGCCCCCCCGCACCCTCCCTAAATATAGTACAATCTTATCTTCATTTCAGTCTGCTGGAGCTGGCTCTGCCTCATCCAATACATCTCTATAAGGAGATGCTGATTGGCCAGGGTGGCATTTGGCTCCGTCCTTGGTTTGCCTCCTTGACTGACATCCTCAGAAGTGATGATCTCAGCTAATCACAATGCTCTCCCAAAGGAAAGCATTGGATTGGCCGAGATTGTCAATTCTGATAATCTCAGTCAAGAAAGCAGGCCAGGGACGAAGCAAAATGCTTATAGAGATGCATTGGATGAATGCATCTCTATGGGGAAAAGTTCTGTGTCTCCATGCAGAGGGAAGAGACACTGAATGGCAGTGCCTCACACTGTGCAGCACTGCCCAGGAAGCACCTCTAGTAGCCATCTGAGGATTGTCTTTTCTCTGAAAAAACTGTGTTTACAACAAAAGGCATGCAGGGACAGACAATACTCACCAGAATAACTACATTGTAGTATCCCTTTAAGTCTTTGTATTGTATCATGGGGGAAGTGCGCCCCCCTTGGGAAATTCCCAAGCAAAGCCAATCATGTATAAGTAGTGCTGGGTATAAGTAGTGAGATTTGTATCATCACGGTTTACAATGCATACCCATTGCATCATAATAACCCTTGTGCACCATTGAAGGAAGGAAGGAAGGGATCCAAGCTTTTCCAATCAAAAACATTTAAACTCAGGTTTGGAACATCCACATTGAAGCACCACCATTAAAACATGTTCTGTGTGCCCCTACATTTAAAAAATAAAATAAAAATGTAATTCTTTATTTTTCTCAGACTCACTGATGTGAGGAAGCAACATTTTACAGGTACTGGCAATACATAAAACAAAATAGAATATAGGGGAATAATTTTCAGCCACAATGGTGCTAGTGAGCTTGAAGGTTTTATGGGTGTAAAGGGGGTAAATGATCTGTCATGGTAATCTGACCAGCCAGTGGACCATGTTTGTATGTATAAATAAGCTTACAGTGTTCAAAGTAAGCGAGACGTGTGAGTATGGTATGCTCCTCTCTACAACGTGGAGTGGCCAGCTAGCTGGGGATAGGTACAGTTAGGGGGGGGTGATTTTAGTCGGTTGAGATAACGGGTGGTCTCCAGTGTCCCGTGTATGTCTGGTATGCCCTCGTATAGGCCAGGGATGTATTTACCACAAGGCATTTGCCTAGGGCGGCACTTTCCGGGGGGCGCCAAAAAATGCCACCCCAAGCTCCCAGACAAATGCCTTGTTTGCCTCGTGTTCTGGGGCTGTCCACCTTACTGTGAGTGAGTGTAGCTGTCAGTGTGTGTCTGTGAGTGAGAATAGGTGTGCCTGTCAGTGTGTGTATGTCATTTTATGTGTATCTGAGAGTGTGTGCCTGTCAGTGAGTGGGTATGTCAGTGTGTGTCTGTCAGTGAAAGTGTGTGTTGGTTAAACAGTGTGTGCCAATGACTGTATGTGTGTGCCAATGACTGTGTATCTGTCAGTGAGTGAGTGGCAGCACAAATCCAAAATACACCACTGGTATAGGCATTAGGCGCTGAAGTTTTGGGACTTCTATCTCTAAGGTTTAATGCCTCACTGCCTCCAGGGAGTGTTGTGTCTACGGTAAGCATCTATGAGAGGCGGGGGGATGTTGGCTAATTTTGGCTAAAAATTGGCTGACACGTCTGTCCTCATTTCCAAGTTTAAGGAATATATTCCTTTTCAGCATCAGAATTTTCTTTTTATTTAAAATTCTTAATTTTAAATTGTTGTCAGTCAGAAAACAAAACAAAAATTACATTTCATATATGAAAGGGTGTTATTCCATTAAAGTTGTAAATTAAATATAGTAATTAAATATAGTACATCAAATGGAGCTGCAGTTTACGTAGCAGAGTCACAGACATGCAATATGCACAGCTTGTGATTCGACAACAAGGTTTTTGTAGTTATATATGAAAATAATTTAACAGTAATAAGAAGAGGAATAGCAGTAAACAGAGGTAAATCAAACTTGCAATACCCTCTTGCTTTTGGAGAGTGTGCGTATATCACATAAGCCTGCTTAGGTGTTAACAGCGTTCCTCACCTTGGGTAGTCTTTGTTGGAATGACAGGTATTAGCACTAAAGATGAACAAGAAAAATAGGGATATAGATGAAACAAGGTGAAAATGGATTAGGGTTTTAGGGGTTAAGCATCAGAATTTTCTAAAGAAAAATTGTACAAGGCTACGGAATTTGCTGGCGCTTTATAAATAATAAATAATCATAATACAAAATAATTAAAGGATTTTAGTTCATTTGGAGTCTGTGCTGCCATGGGTGAGGGTCATTGGGGGAACTGTTAACCAGACCTTCCCTATGTATATAAAATACAAATAGTATCCAATATACGCCAAAATTGGAGAATATGGAAAAGAGCTACTTAGCTTTATGGAACAGCTTCCCAAGGTCCCTTCCCTGATGGTGACCTCACATAGACAAAATATATACAGAAAATTGGATACATCTGCATATCTAAAATAAAGAATAACAAATAATAGTGTAACACTGTTGGAGTAGGTTTGTAGTTCCCCCACTCTATATGGAACTCACAAACTCCAGATGAAAGAAACGCCTTAAAGTTGCCATCACCACCATGGGAAGTCTGGTTACTCAGTCAGCTTGGCCCCCTCTGGATCAAAGTCAGGAATCAGGTAGGTATAAAATTATTTATTACAAATAGATTTCAATAAAATAAATATGTTAAAAATTGGTGGCATATCACCGGTCCTACGCATTTCGCTTCTATGGAAACTTCCTCAGGGACCACCTATTATACAATAACAATCCTAACTTCTAACAATAAAATGTATTTTATGTATAACTAGTTTATGTATAACCAGTATAACTTCCCTATGTATAACTAGTTATCCCACAACCAAGGGGAATGCGGTAAGATGTGGTGAGCAGCATAGGAGGAGGACAATTTACTGGATCCTTTCTTGTTTAACCACTGAGTACCAGAAGTGTGGGTTAATGTTGGAGCAGCAAATTTGATGATAAAATTGAGAAAAACAGAAAAGGTCCTTCAATTGGTCAAATCAAGACCAAAATAAAGAATGAAAAATCCAGAATTATTTTTTTTTTCCCCATGGACACATATTATAGTCATTCTGGTGGTGTAGTCCCTTTAAGCATTTCTTTGTTTCATAAACAGGAGAAGTATTTTTTTTTTTTTTTATCTACTCCTTTTCAAAAGGCAGTTCTCCCTATTCAATTTGTTTGGAGTGAAACTCCAGGTTTCTAGGAAAAAACTAGAAAGATTTTGAAAAGCAAATGATATTTCATATTTTGTAGAATTCAAGAAATACAATCTGCGTATATTCATGTTTAACCCCTTAAGGACACATGACATGTGTGACATGTCATGATTCCCTTTTATTCCAGAAGTTTGGTCCTTAAGGGGTTAAATACACGTGATTGGTCATATGATTGCCATGCATACATGTGTGTCTTCTCTGCATTGGTAAAGGGAGTCACTGAACATCTGCTCATATCGCATTATACCTATTTTACTTAAAGTGACACTCCAGACACCCAGACCACTTCTGCCCATTGGAGTGGTCTGGGTGCCACCTCCCACTACTCCTAACCCTGCAAGTGTAATTATTGCAGTTTTTTTTATAAACTGCAATAATTACCTTGCAGGGTTAACTCCACCTCTAGTGGCTGTCTACTAGACAGCCACTAGAGGTCACTTCCTCCTTCATAGCACAGGAAACCTGTGCTAGAGCGTCGCTGGACGTCCTCACGCTGTGTGAGGACCTCCAGCGTCGCTCATTTCCCCATAGGAAAGCATTGACATTATTTTTCAATACTTTCCTATGGGGAACGCTAATGTGCATGCGCGGCATTGCCGCCCATGCGCATTAGGTCTCCTCAGCCGGTGGGCGGGATCAGTCTCACCCACCGGCCGACGCAATGCAGAGGAGGAGCGGCGTGGAGGAGGAGACAGCGGCGAGGGACATCGCCGCAGCCTCAGGTAAGTTACTGAAGGGGTTTTCACCCCTTCAGTAACCGGGGATTGGTGGGTGGGTGGGAGGGAGAGGGACCCTCCAGTGCCAGGAAAACGGATTGTTTTCCTGGCACTGGAGATTCCCTTTAACACATCAAATCTGACCTGGTACAGTAGGGGAAGAAAATAAATAATTATCATTAATAAAATCATGTCATTTTTCCTCTGCCATACATCTCTGTATTACGTCCTAAATTAATTATAATTCGTAATGAATGTTCTAAAAAGTTTGTTGGCATCTCCATATTATTAAGTGGATTTAAAAGTTCTAACTTGCCCACACATGCACAAAGAAAATATAATTAAAGGTATTTCAAAGGGAGGAGAAGCTGCAGAGTAGCAGACGCCCTGATGGTGTACAGGTTGGCATGAGATAATATACATAGTATAAAAAAATTGTCGTGGTATAATACAATGCTTTAATCCTATCTGGTGCAGCAAGAATTACAACATTTAGATGTATAAGTTAAATGAATAAAATAATAGGAACATCATTTAAAATAGACTTTTAGGAAAATTTGGTTTGCCCTGTTTAATGTTCTATTAATCGAGTTCCCTGCCACTACATCATGTTTAGCCTCTTTTCTAAAATGTGCAGTTTTATCACACAGTACAATGCCACAAATGTCGCAAGTTTTGAGGGAGCGTGCAACTTGCATGCTGACTGCAGGAATGTCCACCAGAGCTGTTGCCCGTGAATTGAATGTTCATTTCTCTACCATAAGCCATCTCCAAAGAATATCCAGTACATCCAACCAGTCTCACAACCGCAGATCACGTGTAAACACACCAGCCCAGGACCTCCACATCCAGTATCTTCACCTTCAAGATCATCTAAAACCAACAACCCGGACAGCTGCTGCAACAATCAATTTGCATAACCGAAGAATTTCTGCACAAACTGTCAGAAACCGTCTCAATGAAGCTCATCTGCATGCTAGTCGTCCTCGTCGGGGTCTCGACCTGTCACATTGTTGTGCCATTCATCCACGACCATCACCTCATGTTGCAACATGATAATATACTGCCCCATGTCCAACATTCCACAGGCCACAATCAACAACCTGATCAACTCTATGCGAAGGAGATGTGTTGCACTGCGCAAGGCAAATGTTGGTTACACCAGTTGCTGACTGGTTTTCGAATCCTCCCAATACAGTAAAACTGCACATTTTAGAGTGGCCTTTTATTGTGGCCAGCCTATGGCCCACCTGTGCAATACGCATGCTGTCTAATCAGCATCTTGATATGCCACACCTGTGAGGTGGATGGATTATCTCGGCAAAGGAGAAGTGCTCACTAACACAGATTTAGACAGATTTGTGAACAATATTTGAGAGAAATAGGCCTTTTGTCTACATAGAAAAAGTCTTAGATTTTTTAGTTCAGGTCATAAAAAATGGGGACAAAACCAAAAGGGTTGCGTTTATAATTTTGTTATATATATATATTTTTTCATACATTAGCAATATAGGGTCAGGCCCACCAGGACCCTCGGTGGCCCAGGCCCCATATACCTGTATTGTCTGTACCCCCTAATGGCAGAGTGACCCTGTATGTAAATACCTACAGTGCTGTCATCCCTGTTTTGTGCAATATTACAAAACTCCTTCTTAACAATATACTACTTTAAAATATAACATTTAGCATAGACTGTTTTAACATTATCTAGAAGAGAAGAGCCCCAGTGAGTAAGCTCATTTCATTCATAAATATATATGGATAAAATGTGAAAAGGAAAGTTCTGCTAGAGCTATTTAGCTGTTTTATTTTGTTATATTTGTAAGATGTCTGAGAAGTCAGAACCTGCAGTCCCGAACAATCAGGTTTTTTAGTACTTTTTGCATATTGTGTAAGGATTTACAACTCCTAAGATTTTCTCAAGTTCTAAACCTACCCTCCAGGCTATAGGTGTAACCAAGCTTCAGACAGAGAATACTTTCACATGTCAGCACTTTTACATTGATTGAGTTTCTCATATCTTTGAATAGACACACATAATTTTGTTATATTAAATTATCAATAAAGTCAATGAAGACTTTCTCGTAGCATTAAACAAATAGAAAGCTGCCTTGAGACGTATTAGCAATTAGACAACTTTTTATATAGTTCAGAGTCCGGAGGTACAATTTCCTCTCCAGGAGGCTGAGTGCCTCAGCTTTAAAAAAATACAAAGATGGCTGTGGGTTTTGCTTTGTGTTTTGTGATTTGTGAGTAGGGTCTCCAGATCAACATATATGTGTGAGACACGTACAATTCTATATTTGGTCACATAGTTCAAATAATGCAGTAGTGTGCTGCAAGAAAATAACCTTTGCAGTATTTCAAGTGTTGGGTATATTTTAAAGTTTAGGACAATCAGGTAATCATGCTACCTGTACATGTATTTATATGGTAGAGTTCCTTATGCAGAACCATCAAAAAGTGTGTTTTTCTGTGTGTGTGTGTCTAGAGAATGGAGAAGGGCGTTTCTCCATACGCCCAGAGCTAAAATGCTTGAATAACAGATTGGAGTTAGCAGAGGCCTGGCAGCTTTGATGGCTGTGCAGTTTTCTCCCTCCCCTCAGGTAAAGGTGTGTCCTGACACTCAGGAGAGGCTGCAGAAGGCGTTGTAGAGTCATTAATCGCTGGCATTGAGTTCTCACACAGCGACCAATCAGCTTGTCAGCTGCAAAACTGTGTATACTTTTAAACACAGTTCACTGTTTCAGTCATAAAGCTTTTATGGTTTACCTCACTTCCTTCATTCATTTTTAACACGAGATTGATTTTTTCTGTGAAGTACAGCATTTTAGCTGTTTATTCAATTATGAAGCAGTAGAATAACTAGATAGTGAAATGGTATTTTCTTCAAATGGTTGGTCATTTCTAATCTGTGACAAAAATGCTCAATTTAAAGCCTAAAATAACTAGATAGCACCTAATCCTTTACTGGTATTAAGCCATCGGACAGGAAGTACATAAACACTGGAATATGTTTATCTGATTAGAAGATTAAAGGAACAGCAAGGCCTGTGTTTACTTCCTGCATGCTATAGCAAACTTTGCAATCTTTGATCTACGTTCTAAACAGTTAGACTTGTCAATCCATGTCTGAAACGCAGCTGTTCATTTGTTTTCAAAGCTAAGAAAGTTTGCTTTCCCCAGATGTTTTGTTATTCCAAATGCATGCAAAGCATTGTGGGAGTTTTTCTACAACATCTGGGGATCTACATTTTTGGCACCCTCACTCTAAACAATCCCATGTTATAGAGTCATGATACCTTGGATAATTTCACATAAAATACTTGCACATACTCTTTAACCCCTTAAGGACCAAACTTCTGGAACAAAAGGAAATCATAAAAAGGCACACATGTCATGTGTCCTTAAGGGGTTAAAGGAACACTCTAATGTTAAACGTTTTTCTCTGCAGCAGCTCCTCTTTCAATTATGTCATGAGTTCGGATAACGTTTGTCCAAGCCAATGCTTCTCATAGAGAAGCATTAGAGACATAGGTTTCTGAGCTGGCTTGTTTGGTTCCTGATTTCTGCTTTCCCTAGCCCAACTAAGTTATTTGACATTGACTTTGTTTTGTCTAGGGTATATTAGTTTAATGTATTAGCACTGATACTTCCTGTTTTAATCTAAGTGTTAAACATGCTGGTGAGGTAGCTCAGTTGGCAAATTCCCTGGTTACAAAGCCTGTTGAAAAATGCAAGGTCACAAGTTTAAATCCCAGCAGAGTCAACTCAGCCCTTCATCCTTCTGAGGTTGATAAAATGAGTACCATCAATTGGGTCATAATAACATCTATTACTATTCAGCTTCTGATTTTGTTAGTTCCAAGACTAAAAGCACTTTGAGTAGAAAGGCGCTATATAAATGCTAGTTATTATTATTATTATTAAACCTGGCCTTTTTATCATTTGCTGGCCTGTATCTTTCCGATCTAAGTGTCTGTCTAAGTTTCAAGTGTCTGTCCGTCTGACAGCCGAGTCTAGAGGCTTGTTTTACACAAAATGTAAACATTGCTGTTGCTCAGAAATGGGAATATTTTATATTGACAAATAAAAGAGCATGCAAGCACCAAAACCACTATATTTAGATAAACTGGTTTTGGTGATTAGAGTATCTGTTTAAAATTACACTACGTTAGCAGATCTCAATCTTAAATATTATTCATATGCTTTACATTACAAAAGTAAATGAGGTAGAACTGCAAGGCAAATCACAAATAAAAGGTTTCACAAATAAAAAATGTGCTTATTGGGCAGTACATAGCTACACGAAAACAACAAAGTAATGACATAATGAGCATCCTGATATAATAATGGACACAGAATAATTAAACAAAACTGTGAATCATCTGAAAGAAAGAAGCTTTTTTTGCAACAAATGCTAAAACAATGTTGAACATATGAAACACATAACATAATTGCAATAAAACATATGAGCAATGACTATTAAAGTGTTGGTGTCTCTTGCAGACAAGTTATCAATAAATAAGTACTCATTGTAAGTGTCAAATTTAATCCTCTGCTGCAACTTCTCAAGCCTTTTGCTCAAACATACACTTAACATGTCCCTTCTGTATTACTTTGTCATCCAGCATCCAGGCCAGCTCATTTGATAGTTTGATAATACTGCAATGCAAAACATTTTCTATCTGTCACCTGCATGCAAAAAGTAAATATAGTAACAGGGTTCAAATTTAGGGCCAAAGTTTCCAAACTTTTGTAAATAAGTCTGTTTGTATGTAGCTATTTTTCTCTTTGTTCCTGCCTTGTTTTGCAGCTCGCAGAGATATTCACTAAACTGGGCGCTCAAACTGGATGTTTCAAATTTTAAGCTGAAACAACTCAGATAGGAGATTTGTTTCAGGTCAGCTATGTTAGCTTAATATTTGGTAAAATCCCAGAAATTCAGTGTTTATTGAATAAACAGATTATGTACCGCAATAAACACGTCCACTAATCAGTGTTTATTCTCACAAAATTAAATAATGATTTGCTGCCTGCACCCAAACCACAACTAAATGTGTGGACACTGCCTTTGTCACATTACAGTGTGTAAAACCAAATATAAAAACAGGTGTGACAGACGGAGACATATATTTTAACCTGTCAGCAGCAAAAGTTAGATATGTAAAATCACTTTTTATTTGTGGACGACTAAAAACAATTACACCCAACCAGAAAGCAAGCTTTGGGAAACGTAAAATATTATGGAGTGTTTTGTTCTCCCACACCTCCACCCTCGATAACGCGCATCTATAAAGTCTCCAACCTATCAGCAGTGTCTGTATATCTGAACAAACAGGCACACCTAAATCCTCATTAAATCCGAAGCTTCTCTTTCTTCATAATCACAACTGGCTGGGCTCCAAATTTACTCATTCTTTACCTGCTGATAAAACTTTCCCATCTTTTTTTCCATGTGAATCTGAGATGGTTTTAGTATACGATTATACAAGTCCCCATTAACTCAATATTCAAAAGAATTCCATGTAGTGTATATTTATGTACACCATAACAACTTATTCAGAAAAAACTTATTTTTATGGTTATGGTGCTAGGGGTCCCTGGCGCCAGCTTACCTATATGGGTCAAACTATTCACGAACAGTTTAACCCAAGCATCTGGTATTCAGTGCTGTTTAGCTGCCCCAGTCCTTCAACTTCTCTCCACTTCTTAAAAAATGAAGACTTATATAGCCTTGGACAGGAGTACTGCGGATTGGCTGAGAGTGTCCGCTGGTGCTCTAAGCCAATCAGGAGCTCCCTATTCATAAAAGCAGCATGAGAAATATATGTATGTTTCTCAAGCTGTTTTGTGAATGGAGAGCTTTTGACTGTGTTAGAGCATCAGCTGACACTCTCAGCCTATCAGGTGGAGAACTAACGGTGTTCAGCTGGTGCAGCCGCACCATTGCTCCAGCAAGTCTCGTGCCAGTCGACACTAGGTTGAGTTACTGCTTGCACTAGCACTGCCGTTAGTTCCCAATGCAAATTCTACAGCCTTCAGGAATGCTTCTTTAGATCCAGACTCATTAGGCGCCAGGGTGGACAAGTATGCATTGCAGAAGCGAGAGCTGGACTGAGAGAGAGTGAGTGTGTCAGTATGTGGCCTGGTTAAAAAAAATGTTTAGGGCCCTCTGTAGAAAAAATGTGATCAAAAGGTAGATCCACAACTGCCATATGCCTTCCACTGCTTTTCCTGCTATAGATCTACCATTTACCCCTCCTCACAGGATGCTATTTGTGAGTGGCGCCTGTGTGCGATTATATAGGTATTTTATATGCAGTATGTGTGTGAATGTTTGTGTATCATGCTGATGTTTTCATGCAGGGGTGTATAAGTGTGTAATTCTTGTGTACGAATCCAGGGTATGTATTTAGGTAGTGTTTGTGTTTGAATGCAGGCGTGTGTTTATAGTGCTAGTGTTTGCATGCACAGGTGTGTCTGTGTACAGCTGATGTTTGCATGCAGATTTTTTTATTTTTTAATTTTTATAGTGTTAGTGTTTGAGGTTTGAATGTAGGGATGTGTTTGCAGTGTTAGCATGGGAATGCAGTGGTGTGTTTATGTGTAATGTTGGAGTCTGCCTCCAGAACCGTATGCCACAGAGACATGCACAAAGACACATACATACAGATCCACTCCAAGAGATAGACAAAAACAAATGTTGCACACATGCACAGAAACACACACTCCTTCATGTAGATTGGCACAGATCCACATACTGACCAACAGACACACACAAACCCTCCACTAACACAAATTGACACACACGTTCATATTCACAAACCTGCACTGATCCACACACATGCACAGATTGACACACATCCACCTGTCTCTGTTTTCTCTGTTATTTACTTCTTCATCACAGTCGATTTGGGACTTGAAGCTTATGTTACTAGTCCTAAAGTGAGAGCCAGAAGAGCAATTGCCAGAGTTTAGGCCCCGCCTAAGTTTTCCTCCCAATCTATATTTTTGCTAGCTATTCTGGAAGAATAATATATGGATAGAATACTATACTCTCTAAAAAGAGAATAAGTTGTGTGCACCGTGACCGGCAGCCAGGGCCGGATTTTCCTATAGGCTAACTAGGCTTCAGCCTAGGGCCTCAAGATCAAGAGGGGCCTACATTCAAATTGTTAGCAAAATGAAAATTACACTATTCTAAAAACAGTGAACACTAAAACACTGAACCGAAAATAAGGAGAAATTCTACGCATATGATATGACCAGTGGCGTACTAAGAGGGGGATGGGGGGGGGGCAGTCCGCCCCAGGTGCCGCTTACCAGGGGGTGCCCGGGGCAGACTGCAATGCCCCTCCTGCCGCGATTGCCGAGACCGGTGGTCTGCAGCTCCGCAATGTGCAGAGCTGCAGACCATGGATCTTGCGTGCACTGCCCAATCAGAGCGTTGCCGCGGGTTACCACGGCAACGCTCTGATTGGGTCTCGCGAGATCCATGGTCTGCAGCTCTGTGGAGCTGCAGACCGGAAATGAGGGCCACCGGACCACCAGGGACCCCACCGGACCACCAGGCAGCCCCCACTGGACCACCAGGGATTTAAGGTAATTTTTTTAGTCACCCCCCCTCTCCTCATCACCCCTCTCCCTCTCACAATCACCCCCCTCTCCTCATCAACCCCCTCCCTCTCACAATCACCCCCCTCCCTCTCACAATCACCCCACCCCTCTCCTCATCTCGACTTTTTAAAAATGTATTATCCGTGCCACATTTTTTATAAAGGTTAGTACCAATCACAACATGTTTCATTTAACATATTGATATATATCACAGTAATGATGTATTTTATTGTCTCTCATGTAATTTACAAACTTAAAAATGGGAGGTGAAAGGGCCTCATAAGTGGAATAGCCTAGGGCCTCTTTTCATCTAAATCCGACCTTGCCGGCAGCCCTCAAACATAGACAGCTAGGATTGGCACTCTTCGGAAGCCCCATACATTACCCTTCTCTCCCTGCTTATTGACAAACTGTAAAATCATAATATTAGTATTGTGGTTACTGACTGTTAGCTATGGTTTACTTTGTAATCATACTGGAATTAACTTGCTAAGTGTCTGCTACTTAATACACTGGACAGCCTGCAAGTTTACAAAGGGTTAAGTCTTTCATCCCACCTTGTGTTAGCCAACTCTTATCTAACATAGACCTTGACTTTACACTAATGCCTTTTGTATACAGAAGTTTTCCTTTTTTCACACAACAAACTAAGGAAGGAGTGGGACCCAGTGAGCAAACTGAACGCTGAGTGGTGTCTTTGTGTGTCTGGAGTGGGGAGGCTAGGGGAGCACCACTCCTTTGGGTGTGTCGCTGCATTATTTAGATAAAGCAGCAAGGATGTTTGACTCACTGAGAGACTTTAACCTGGAGAACACACCTCTTGGTTCCACGCCAGCTGGGGATGGAAAATATTGTTTGCTCGCACAGTTTCATTTTTGTCGTGTTGTTACATGTTAGTCAGAAGGCACATTCCCATGAAAAGAAATTGAGGCGCATATTTCCAAGCGTCCAGTTTAATCTTGGATACATTTGAAAGAGTTTAATTGTGAGGAATTCTGGCAATGGCAAAAAAATAAATAAAAAAAAGTTCAATAATACCTTATGAGGTATAACCATGCAATACATTCTTTACACTGTTATCACTACATGCTTTATATTGCATGATGCTTAATCAGTAAATAGGCATATTTACTAAAGGGAGATGAGTTGTGCGATCATAGGTGGTGTTACCGCCCATCAAGGATGTATGTGAGGCTTTTATACGTTTTACAAATATTTACTTTAATCTTTCATCATAATTAAACATATTCAAAAATAAACATGCATTTTGCATTTCATATTATACTACTAAACCGATCTATTCTGCGTTAGTGTTCTTCACTGACAGTTGATACAATCAGGATATGCAATGGGGAAGAAATTGTCCTCTCATATTTTAGCATCACATGATGGCAATATGCACATATTTAACATGAAAGTTTAATGAAAGAGACTTTTAAAATGCTTAATTAAAAAATGACAGTGACAGTGCAATGATGCTTTATTTATAAGGGTGCTGTCTGTGTTGGTTTATTGAGGACCTACACTCAACACTGGGCTTCGTTCCATACCACTGTCATTAATGGAACTGTCAACGCTAAAAGTACCATCAGGAGCAAAGTGAATACTAGCCCATTTTAACAACAGGTTTTTTTGTTTGTTTGTTTTTTGGGGGTTTTAAAATATTTTATTTAGAATTTTCTTGCAGAAATAACAATTGCAACTTGAAAATGTGGGTATCATTGTATCTTGGAGTGAAACGACAAGCACAGGGTTCGCATCATTTAACCCCTTAACCCCTTAAGGACAGAGCTTCAGAAGCTTGTCTTTCACTTAATGACAACGGCATTTTTTGCATTTTTTGCTGTTTGCGTTCAACTGCAATTTGCATTTTACTAATTTATTGCACCGACGCATATTATATACCGTTTTTTAAAGGACAGAAAGGGCTTTAATTTGATGTAACATATATTTACATAAATGCTTATTTATTATTAAAAAAATACAGAAAAATGAAAAAAAAATGAAAAATTTAGATTTTTTTTACAGTTTTTGCAATAATAATGTGTGCACAATTAGTGCAGGTTAAGGAAAGTAATTAAAAATAAATTCATTTAGTTGTTCTGATTTACAGAATATATAATGTGTCTGGGATTTTAAGTTTGTTTTGGTAGTTACAGGTCACAAAGCACAAGGAGTAAAATAAACTTTTAATGTGGAGCGATTTTAGAATTTGGTATGTTTGTCTTGTATGCTTAATAAAAGAAAGCATAAAAGAAAACAAAATTGCCACACAAAAGTATATATTTATATAAAGTAGACACCACAGGCTATTTACCTAAGGTTGTTTTGACACTTTCTACGTAGCCATTTTACCGCCAACCTCTGCTAAATATTGGAGTAAAATTGTGTTTTTGGGGGGTTTTCGCACACAAACTTATAACAAAGAACTTCTCATGTGTATTTTGTAAAGTTGGTGTGTGCTATTCCTGTACAAAGTTTTATTATGTGTTCAGTTACTTCTGCTGAGTACAACGGTACCCCCATTGTATGTCTTTGGCACTATTTCCTGAAGCTACAGTGCCATATAGGAGACCTGTCCTTTTCAGTATTCACAGCAGAATTTTGAGAGACGGATTTAATGAGCCTATGCTTCCATTTGGGGTATTATAACAGTTTGACTGTTCAAAAAAACCCCACAAAGGCCTACCATTTGTAAAAGTAGACACTCCAGGGTATCTCATAAGGTGCATATTTTGCCTTAACATGCCCCCATTTTTTTACCATTACACATGGCCGGACTGGCCCACCGGGATACCGGGAAATTTCCCGGTGGGCTGTCGGCACCTGGGGCCAGGCAAACAGCTGGGGCAGTGTTCTGAGGAACTTGTGCTGGATGCCGCTGGGGGACTTGGTCTGGCGGCCGCTGGGGGACTTGGTCTGGCGGCCGCTGGGGGACTTGGTCTGGCGGCCGCTGGCGGACTTGGTTTGGCGGCTGCTGGGGGAGCTGCACTGGCTCTGCTCCCCAGCGCGCAGCTTAATGAGACCGCAGCCAGAATATGACGTCATATTCTGGCTGCGGTCTCATTCAGCAGCGCGTGAGGGCGGGAGAGCAGAGCCAGTGCAACTCCCCCAGCAGCCGCCAGACCAATTCCCCCAGCGGCCGCCAGACCAAGTCCCCCAGCGGCCGCCAGACCAAGTCCCCCAGCGGCCGCCAGACCAAGTCCCCCAGCGGCCGCCAGACCAAGTCCCCCAGCGGCCGCCAGACCCAGTCCCCCAGCGGCCGCCAGCAGACCTCCCCCAGCGGCCGCCAGCACAGGTGCCTCTGCCCAGCAGCCTCCTGCACTGCACGACCCCCTGGCAGGTAGGAGTAATGTGTGTCAGTGTGAGTTTGTCTGTGTGTCATGGTGTGTGTCTGTATGGTGTGTGTTTGTCATGGTGTGTGTGTCTGTCTGTGTCATGGTGTGTATCTGTATGGTGTGTGTCTGTCTGTCTGTCTGTGTCATGGTGTGTGTGTCTGTCTGTGTTATGGTGTCTGTCTGTATGGTGTGTGTGTGAGTGTGTCTGTCTGTCTGTGTCATGGTGTGTGTGTCATGGTATATGTGTGTCTGTCTGTGTCATGGTGTCTGTCTGTATGGTGTGTGTGTGTGTCTGTCTGTCATGGTGTGTGTGTGTATGTCTGTGTCATGGTGTGTCTGTCCGTCATGGTGTGTGTGTCTGTGTCATGGGGTGTGTGTCTGTCTGTGTCATGGTGTGTGTGTCATGGTATATGTGTGTGTGTCTGTCTGTGTCATGGTGGTGTCTGTCTGTATGGTGTGTGTGTGTCTGTCATGGTGTGTCTGTCCGTCATGGTGTGTGTGTGTCTGTCCGGCATGGTGTGTGTGTGTCTGTGTCATGGGGTGTGTGTGTCTGTCTGTGTCATGGTGTGTGTGTCATGTATATGTGTGTCTGTCTGTGTTATGGTGTCTGTCTGTATGATGTGTGTGTGTGTGTGTGTCTGTCTGTATGGTGTGTGTGTGTGTGTCTGTCTGTCATGGTGTGTGTGTGTGTGTGTGTGTGTATGTCTGTGTCATGGTGTGTCTGTCCGTCATGGTGTGTGTGTCTCTGTCATGGGGTGTGTGTCTGTCTGTGTCATGGTGTGTGTGTCATGGTATATGTGTGTGTGTCTGTCTGTCTGTCATGGTGTGTGTGTGTATGTCTGTGTCATGGTGTGTCTGTCCGTCATGGTGTGTGTGTCTCTGTCATGGGGTGTGTGTCTGTCTGTGTCATGGTGTGTGTGTCATGGTATATGTGTGTGTGTCTGTCTGTCTGTCATGGTGTGTGTGTGGGTCTGTCTGCGTCATGGTCTGTCTGTGTCATGGTCTGTCATGGGGTGCGTATCTGTCATGGTATATGTGTGTTTCTGTGTCTGCCATGGTGTATATGTGTGTTTAAAAATAGTGTTTTTGCTCACCTTTTTTTTTCCCCACGCAGCGAGCTGGTCTCCCCTCGACTGGCCCTGCCTCTATGGCTGAGATCATCAAGCTTGATGATCTCAGCCAATCCAATGCTTTGCCATTGGATTGGCTGCAAAACGTTACACCAATCAGCCTCTCCTCATAGAGATGCATTGAATCAATGTATCTCTATGGGAAACGTTCAGCACCTACAGAGTTTGGAGGCCCTGAATGTAGGTGCACTGACACAGGAAGCACCTCTAGTGACCGTCTGAGTGACTGTCACTAGCGGTGTCACTTTGAAGCAATGTAAACACTGCCTTTTCTCTGAAAAGTCAGTGTTTACGTTGAAAAGCCTGTAGGGACATGCATATATATATTACTCAATCATCTGTCATGGCACGACATAGTCTTACATGTTACACGCGACAATATATGGCGCAGTTACTTATGGGGCTGGCATACATTTTTTATCCAGGGCTGCTTTGTATCCCCAGTCCGGCCCTGCCATTACATGCCAAAGTATGTGGTAAAAAATAATTTTTGTGCATTTTTTACATCCGGATTGCATTTTTGCTGGGCATTTTGTATATTTCATATGTGCCACTAAGTTCAACCCCCCCAAATTATGCTCAGCTAAGTCTTCTGAGTAAAAGGACACCCCCATTGTATGTCTATGGCACTATTTCGTGAAGCTACAGTGCCATACAGGAGACCTGTCCTTTTCAGTATTCACAGTAGAATTTTGAGAGACGGATTTAATGAGCCTATGCTTCCATTTGGGGTATTATAACAGTTTGACTGTTCAAAAAAAACCCACAAAGGCCTACAATTTGTAAAAGTAGACACTCCAGGGTATATCATAAGGTGCATATTGTGCCTTAGCATGCCCCCATTTTTTTCACCAGTATATGCCAAAGTATGTGGTAAAAAATAATTTGGGGCATTTTTTTACATACGGATTGCATTTTTGCTGGGCATTTTGTATATTTCATATGTGCCACTAAGTTCAAAACCTCCAAATTATGCTCAGCTAAGTCTTCTGAGTAAAAAGACATCCCCAATGAATGTCTTTGCCACTATTTTGTGAAGCTACAGTGCCATATTGGAGACCAAGCCATATCAGTTTTTACAGAACTTTGAATTTTGACGCTGGGCCTATGTGCAATTTCCAAGCATCTTCGGTTTTAAATTCAAACTACCCCACAAAGGCTTACCATTTCTTAAAGTAGACACCCCAGTAGACACCCCAGGGTATTTCAAAAGGCATATTTCTGAACCTTAGCTTGGGATAATGTTTCCGCTAGCTTGTACCAGGTGTAGTGGTAATAAGTGTTTTTTCTGCCTTTTTGACACACAAAGTGAGTTTGCACAGTATATTTTGCAAACCTTATGTGTGCTACGTCTGTATAATACTTCATATGTTGCTCAGCTATGTCACCTGAGTACAAAAATACCCCCGTATGTACCTTTGCCAGTTATATGTGGACATCGGAGGGGCACATTTGGGACATAGTCATTCCAGTTTTTTTCAAACTTTAAATTTTTATGCTGTGCCCATGTCCCATTTTAGAGTATTTTACCAGGCTATATAATTCAAACTACCCCACAAAGGCATACCATTTCTTAAAGAAGACATCCCAGGGTATTTCAAAAGGCATATTTTGAACCTTAGCGTGGGATCATTTTTCCGCTAGCTTGTACCAGGTGTAGTGGTAATAAGCGTTTTTTCTGCCTTTTTGACACACAAAGTGAGTTTGCACAGTATATTTTGCAAACCTTATGTGTACCACCACTCTATAATACTTTATATGTTGCTCAGCTATGTCGGCTGAGTACAAAAATACCCCCGTATGTACCTTTGCCAGGTATATGTGGACATCGGAGGGGCACATTTGGGACATAGCCATTCCATTTTTTTCAAACTTTAAATTTTTACGCTGTGCCCATGTCCCATTTTAGAGTATTTTACCAGGCTATATAATCCAAATACCCCATAAAGCCATACCATTTCTTAAAGAAGACATCCCAGGGTATTTCAAAAGGCATATTTTGAACCTTAGCGTGGGATCATTTTTCCGCTAGCTTGTACCAGGTGTAGTGGTAATGAGCGTTATTAAATGTATTTTTAAAACTATTTTTTAAACTTTTGTTTTGCTTATTAATTTTTTTAAAGTTTCCTAAACTTTCGTAAAACTTTTTTTTACAGATTTAACATTTTTCTAAGCTTTTTTTTTTACTGTTAACCCCTAACTAGCAGTAAGCAGCACTAACAGTAAATTACCCATTTTCCCATAACTCCCACCCACCCCAGCTAGCAAAATATTTAATTATACAATATTTAAATTAGTTAATTAAATAAATTTAACCCCTGAGGGTTAAAAAATAAATAAAAGTTAATCGTCAGGGGTTAAAAAAAATTAAATTACAGTATAATACTGTGATCTGTATTCTGATCACTGTAGGCAGTGATCGACTGGCAGGGAAGGGGTTAATTTTTATTTGGACTGGGTAAAGGGTTTATTTTTTTTAATTTTTTACTTAAACGTTATTAAAACTTTTTTTAACTTAATTTTTTAACTTTTTAAAGCTTATTTTAAAACTTTTTTAACGTTAACCCTTAGTTAGCCTATGTCAGGATCGGGACAGGGATCCAACACGCAGAGTACAAAGAGTGGAAAGGTACGTATACCGGGCCTTAGAATGGCCGGACTAACGTACCGAGAGTAATAGAGAATAGTCAGAGACAAGCCGAGGTCGAGGGAACGAGAAGACAGATAAGCGAGAGACAAGCCGGGTCAAGGGATAACAGAGATAAGCAGGGTAGTACAACAAGCCGAGTCAAAACCAATAGAGCAAACTAGAATACCAGAGCACTGAGTGACTAGACAAGCTAGAACCACGACAGGGCAATGAGCTGAAGTGAGAAGTAAGCTTAAATACCCTGGCTCCGGATGGTAGACACGCCTCTGACAAGTACCGATTGGATATCGGACACTTGAGTGGCAGGTCGCTCGTGATAGCGTCATGACGTCACGTATTGAGCGTACCGCTAGAAAAGGACGTGGATTCCTCGCGGTCGGTGTTTAAGTGACTGGATGAACCGCGAGGAACGAAGGAAACAGCTCGTTTGGACGGATAAACTACTAAGTCTCTACCTCTTTTAGAGGTAGAGACCTCAGGTACCCTGACAGTACCCCCCCTCTCAGATACGCCCACCGGGCGGAAGGAACCGGGACGAGATGGAAAGCGGAGGTGAAATGCTCTGCGAAGGCGAGAAGCATGAACGTCCTCCTGAGGTACCCAACTCCTCTCCTCAGGACCATATCCCCTCCAGTTGACCAGATATTGCAATTTTCCCCTTGAAATTCTGGAATCAATGATGGAGCTGACCTCGTACTCCTCCCGACCCTCCACCTGAACAGGACGAGGTGAGGAAACCTTAGAGGAGAATTTGTTGCAAATAAGAGGTTTCAACAAGGAGACATGAAAAGAGTTAGGAATGCGTAAGGCAGGTGGCAGAGCAAGGCGATACGCAACCGGGTTGATACGAGTGAGAACCCTGTAAGGACCTATGTAGCGAGGAGCAAATTTCATAGATGGAACTTTTAGGCGAATATTCTTAGTGCTCAGCCACACCCTATCCCCAGGAACGAAGACCGGAGCCGCTCTTCTATGCTTGTCAGCGTGTCTCTTGAACAACGAGGAATTATGTAACAGAATTTGCCGAGTCTGATCCCATAATTTCTTCAGGTTGGCGACATGATCATCAACCGACGGTATCCCCTGAGAAGAGGAAACCGAAGGAAAAATTGAAGGATGAAAGCCATAGTTCATGAAGAAAGGGCTAGAGCGAGTTGAATCACAAACAAGGTTATTGTGTGCGAACTCCGCCCAAGGGATCAAACCGACCCAATCGTCCTGGTGTTCGGAAACAAAGCAACGTAGATACTGCTCGATCTTTTGATTGGTGCGTTTAGCAGCTCCGTTAGACTGAGGGTGATAGGCAGAGGAGAAGTTCAATTTGATTCCCATTTGAGAACAAAAGGATCTCCAGAAACGTGAGATAAATTGAGAACCTCTATCAGAAACAATCTCCGAAGGAATCCCATGTAGGCGAAAAACTTCTCTCGCAAAAATCTCTGCCAATTCAGGAGAAGTCGGAAGTTTAGGTAATGGCACGAAATGGGCCATCTTTGTAAATCTATCCACCACCGTGAGAATAACAGTCTGTCTCTTGGAAGCAGGTAAATCTACGATAAAGTCTATGGACAAACAGGACCAAGGTTTCTCAGGAATGTCCAAGGGGTGTAACAGGCCACAAGGGGATGTATGAGGTTGCTTAGTCTTGGCACAAGTCTCACAAGCTGCGACGAACTCCTCAATATCTTTTCGTAGTGAAGGCCACCAGAAATCTTTGGATATCAGAGAGTATGTCTTGCGAATACCAGGATGTCCAGCTACTTTACTTTCGTGAAAACATTGTAAGAGTTCCAGTTGGAGTTCAGGAGGGACAAAGTTTCTTCCCTCAGGAGTGTTTCCGGGTGCCAGATGTTGTGACTTCAAGATCTGGTCAAGTAGCGGAGAATGGATCTTGAGACTGGTATTAGCAATAATATTGCCTTTGGGTACAATGGAGGACAAAAGTGGTTCAACTGAAGCAGACGGCTCATATTGGCGAGATAGCGCATCGGCTTTAGAATTTTTTGACCCAGGTCTGTAAGTCAGAACGTAATTGAAATGGGTAAGAAATAACGACCAACGAGCCTGCCTGGAGGACAAACGCTTGGCCTCTCCGATATAAGACAAATTTTTGTGGTCCGTTAGAATGGTAACAGGATGTAATGTACCTTCCAATAAATGTCTCCACTCTTTCAAAGCCTTGATAACCGCTAGTAATTCTCTGTCACCAATGTCATATCTGCTCTCTGTACCAGACAATTTTTTAGAGAAAAATCCACATGGATGTAATGGTTTATCAACACCCAACCTTTGAGATAGGACAGCACCTAAACCAGTCTCTGATGCGTCTACCTCAAGTAGAAAAGGCAGGGAAGTGTCGGGGTGAACTAAAATTGGAGCGGAAGCGAAAAGCTCCTTGAGAGTTTTGAACGCAAGAAGGGCTTCAGTAGTCCAATTCTTAGTATCAGCCCCCTGTTTGGTCATATTGGTGATAGGTGCGATAATTGAAGAATAACCCTTAATAAAGCGCCTATAATAATTAGAAAAACCAATAAATCTCTGTATGGCTTTAAGACCTTTGGGTAAAGGCCACTCTAGAATGGACTGGAGCTTATCCGGATCCATCTTAAATCCCTCCCCCGAGATCACATAGCCGAGAAAGGTTACCTGGGTTTGATCAAAGCTACATTTCTCCAACTTGCAGTACAAGCCATGTTGAAGAAGCTTGTGCAAAACCCTCCTGACTTGCTTGTGATGAGTCTCAATCTCACTAGAATGTATGAGTATATCATCTAGGTATACAATGACGCAATCTTGCTGAAATTCCCTAAGAACCTCATTTATCAGATCCTGGAATACAGCTGGTGCATTGCATAACCCAAAAGGCATGACTGTATATTCATAGTGGCCATATCGAGTATTGAATGCCGTCATCCACTCATGTCCCTGCTGGATTCTCACCAAGTTATATGCCCCTCTGAGATCCAATTTGGTGAAAATTGTAGAGCCCTTCAAACGATCGAAGAGTTCGGTGATCAAGGGAATCGGGTAGGCATTTTTAATGGTTATCTTATTTAGGCCTCGATAATCAATACAAGGTCTTAAAGAACCATCCTTCTTTTTAACAAAAAAAAATCCAGCCCCGGCAGGAGAGGAGGACCTCCTAATGAATCCCTTGTCTAAATTTTCGTGAATATACTCCTCTAGAACTGAGTTCTCTTTCGTAGATAACGGGTATACATGACCTCTGGGCGGCATGGTACCAGGGAGTAGGTTAATTTTGCAATCAAAGGACCTGTGTGGGGGTAAGGTATCGGCTTTCTTTTTGTCAAACACTGCCTTTAAATCTAGATATTGAGACGGAATTTGTGTCTCTGTAGGATTGTCAGAGTTGGTCGAGGTGTTGGTTAAGCAGAGAGGTGAGACCTTCCGCAAGCATTTCTCTTGACAATTCTGTCCCCATGAAACTATCTCCCCTGACTCCCAATTAATAATAGGGTTATGTCTCCTCAACCAGGAGTACCCCAGGACTATGGGAATAGACGGAGAAGAAATGAGCAGTAAGGATATGTCCTCTCTATGTAGGATGCCAGCAGTTAAGTTAATCGGTATGGTCTCACGGAAAATGACAGGCTCAAGTAACGGTCTACCATCGATGGCCTCAACAGCCAGTGGTGTCTCTTTTAACTGGGATGGAATAGCATGCTTGGCAGCAAAACCCTGATCTATAAAGCTCTCAGCAGCTCCAGAATCGATTAGTGCCATAGTCTTGACTACTCCCTTTTCCCATTTTAAAGAAACGGGTAACAGAAGCCTGAACTCTTTGTAGTTGTGAATAGAGGACAAAGTAGAAACACCCAAGGCCTGTCCTCTAGAGAAACTTAGGTGCGAGCGTTTCCCGAACGATTAGGACAATTTAGGCGTAAATGACCTCTGACTCCACAATACATACATAAACCCTCCCTTCTTCTGTACTGTCTCTCCCTCTCTGTGAGATGAGTACTGCCTATCTGCATAGGTTCAGAAATACGTAAGTCCTCGAACTCAGAATTTTGAAAGGTAGGCGCTAGTTTAAAGGAGGGTCTACGGGTCCTATCTCGAGTGTTCTGCCTCTCTCTTAGGCGTTCATCAATACGAGATATAAAGGAAATTAAATCCTCCAAATTCTCAGGGAGTTCTCTAGTAGCAACCTCGTCAAGAATTACATCTGATAACCCATTCAGAAACACATCTATATAAGCCTGTTCGTTCCACTTAACTTCTGCCGCCAAGGACCTGAACTCTAGTGCATAATCCACTAGTGTTTGATCGTCCTGTCTAAGGCGCAACAGTAATCTAGCTGCATTGACCTTTCTACCAGGAGGGTCAAAAGTTCTTCTAAACGCAGCTACAAAGGCATTATAATTATAGACTAGTGGATTATCATTCTCCCATAAAGGATTGGCCCATCTCAGAGCTTTCTCAATGAGTAAAGTAATAACAAATCCCACCTTCGCTCTATCTGTAGGATAAGAGCGGGGTTGTAATTCGAAATGGATGCTAATCTGGTTCAGAAAGCCACGACACTTCTCCGGTGACCCGCCATAACGTACTGGTGGGGTAATACGGGAAGAAGCACCTACAGTGGCTACCTCTAGACCTGAGACTGCAGGAGAAATAGAAGGAGTACGTGTCTCCTCAGGTGGGTTACTAGCACGAGACAAAAGTGCCTGTAGTGCTAGAGCCATCTGATCCATCCTATGCTCCATGGCGTCAAACCTGGGATCAGAAGAACCAAGCTGACTGTTTGTACCTGCAGGATCCATTGGCCCTGTCGTAATGTCAGGATCGGGACAGGGATCCAACACGCAGAGTACAAAGAGTGGAAAGGTACGTATACCGGGCCTTAGAATGGCCGGACTAACTGTCAGGCTTACCTTGCTGGGAGTCCAACATGCAGAGATAAAAGCTCACCCTTGCATTTAGACACAGGCCGAGGTGGTCAAGGTAGAACTCACCTGGCCTGTGAATCTGTGCACGGGGGCTGTGCAGCTGAATGCTTGTAGTCGCAGTACAGACAAGGAAATCCAGGAGAATAGTCGTAGGTAAGCCAATGGTCAGAGGGTGCCGGAAATCAGGGGATACGAGTAACAAGCCAAGGTCAAAGGATGCCAGAATTCAGGAGATACGAGTCACAATCCAAGGTCAGGAGAATACTTAGCACGTGGAGTAGCAACTCTCTAACCAGAGTCATTGAACTGACACTGCCCTTAGGGAGGAGCAGTGTCTTATACCTTGATGATTAGTATATCAGGTTCAGCTGGAGAGTGATCGACAGGTCTGAGCCAGGTGAAGTCCAGCCCCTTAGTGCTGCAGGCAATACAAGATAAAACAGGAGTTATCCCAAGTCCTGAAATGGCTCAGATGTTAAAGAGCAGGTTCAGAACTGCCAAGCATACAGGTTCAAATCCCTCTTCGGGCAATAAAAGGGCGACCCCGTCTGGCAGTCTGGAGGTCAAGGCGTGAATCCTGACAGTACCCTCCCCTTAAGAACGCACTCTGGGCGTGAACAGGTTCCTTTTGGGAACTGTATTCCTCGTCTTCGGACTCCGTATCACTGAGGAAGTCCTTGTAATCGAAGTATCCAGAGTGGAGTCCCTCAGTCGGGGACCGTGGGGTATCAGTGTCGGGTACTGGTGGAGAAAGGTCTGGGCCATTCAGAGACCTGGTGCAGGCGGAAATAAACTTAGTCCCACAAACCATTTTATCTGAACTATTTCCCATAGGTGAGTTTTCTGGAAGTAGTGATTTCTTGTGGTCTTGAGATCCACTGGCATCAGCAGCCATCGTAGTCTGGGTACTCTTCTGCATCACGGAACGTGGAAATATCCGACAGCACCTTTGACATTTTTTAGGTCGTGTTGCCGGAATAACAGGGTGCAGCTGAATTGTACCCACTTGAAGAGGTTCAGGCCGAGTTGGGCGAATAGGGCAGTGAGAGATAAAGTGCCCTTCTTCACCACAATAAAAACAGAGACAACGCGCCCTCCTTCGATCTCTTTCTCTAGATGGCAGTCTTGTTTTAGAGCGGACGAAGCCTATCTCCATGGGTTCCTCCCTGTCCACTGGAGATTCACAGCTAGCTAGAGGAAACCCAGGGTCACAAGGCGGTTCCTCCATGTCCATTGGAGTTTCATAGCTAGCTTGAGGGAAAACAGGGGTACAAGGAGGTTTACTGGAGGAGGGTTTGCGTTGTGACCTTATGGGGACTTGGTAGGAGTCCTTTTCTTTAGGTAACAGCGATCTGCGGTTAGATGGAGCAGGCTTGGGAGTAGCTTTCCTGGAGGTAGAGCTCTGAGAGTCCATTGCGGACATAAATGACTCCCAACTGTCCAAGACAGTGCTTTTCTCCTGTAGCTTCCGGTATGCCCACTCCTTGATCCGTCCGACAAGTAAGTTGATGGCCGAACGGACCTTGACAAAGTCGCTGTTGTAAGTTTTAGGCTTGAGAGCAAAAAGAAGTTCACAATCCAGTCTGAATGCTGTGAAGGAGGTACGGGAACCATCAAAGCGGTCAGGCATCACAACAAACGGTTCTGGAACTGGGCGTACTGTGCCTTTAAGAGATAAAAGTTCTTGCTGCAGTTCCGAAACAGTCTGGGTCAGGCTGGACACTTGCTGAGCAAGTGAGGTGAGCATTATCTCTGTGGACTCCATAAAGGTCAGTTCAATCTGTCAGGCTTACCTTGCTGGGAGTCCAACATGCAGAGATAAAAGCTCACCCTTGCATTTAGACACAGGCCGAGGTGGTCAAGGTAGAACTCACCTGGCCTGTGAATCTGTGCACGGGGGCTGTGCAGCTGAATGCTTGTAGTCGCAGTACAGACAAGGAAATCCAGGAGAATAGTCGTAGGTAAGCCAATGGTCAGAGGGTGCCGGAAATCAGGGGATACGAGTAACAAGCCAAGGTCAAAGGATGCCAGAATTCAGGAGATACGAGTCACAATCCAAGGTCAGGAGAATACTTAGCACGTGGAGTAGCAACTCTCTAACCAGAGTCATTGAACTGACACTGCCCTTAGGGAGGAGCAGTGTCTTATACCTTGATGATTAGTATATCAGGTTCAGCTGGAGAGTGATCGACAGGTCTGAGCCAGGTGAAGTCCAGCCCCTTAGTGCTGCAGGCAATACAAGATAAAACAGGAGTTATCCCAAGTCCTGAAATGGCTCAGATGTTAAAGAGCAGGTTCAGAACTGCCAAGCATACAGGTTCAAATCCCTCTTCGGGCAATAAAAGGGCGACCCCGTCTGGCAGTCTGGAGGTCAAGGCGTGAATCCTGACACTAACGTACCGAGAGTAATAGAGAATAGTCAGAGACAAGCCGAGGTCGAGGGAACGAGAAGACAGATAAGCGAGAGACAAGCCGGGTCAAGGGATAACACAGATAAGCAGGGTAGTACAACAAGCCGAGTCAAAACCAATAGAGCAAACTAGAATACCAGAGCACTGAGTGACTAGACAAGCTAGAACCACGACAGGGCAATGAGCTGAAGTGAGAAGTAAGCTTAAATACCCTGGCTCCGGATGGTAGACACGCCTCTGACAAGTACCGATTGGATATCGGACACTTGAGTGGCAGGTCGCTCGTGATAGCGTCATGACGTCACGTATTGAGCGTACCGCTAGAAAAGGACGTGGATTCCTCGCGGTCGGTGTTTAAGTGACTGGATGAACCGCGAGGAACGAAGGAAACAGCTCGTTTGGACGGATAAACTACTAAGTCTCTACCTCTTTTAGAGGTAGAGACCTCAGGTACCCTGACAGCCTAACACTAAATCCCACAATTCCCCACTAACTTCCACCCTCCCCAGCTAGCTAAATTTATAATTTATAAATATTTAAATTAATTAAAATAAATTTAACCCCTGAGGGGTTAAAAAAAAAATCAGATCATATTAAAATCTAATCCCTGCCAATTGATCACTGTAGTCAGTGATCAATTGGCAGGGAAGGGGTTAATTTTTTATTAAAATGGATGAAGGGGGTTGGATTTTAATTGTACTTTTTTTTTTTTTTTTACACCAGGGGGCAGGATCAGCACTGATCCATCTCCCTGCACTCCACACTGAATCCGGAAGTGCAGGGAGACGGAGGTAAGTATACAGAGCACATGTGCTCGCTCTGACATGCTGTCAGAGCGGGCACATGTGCTGGGGCAGCACTATCTGGTGCTCCCGGTCTGCCTCTAATACAGAGGCAGACCGGAGCACCATTAACCCCATGATCGCCGCGATTGCGGGGTTCTGGGGTTAATTTTACTGCGTGACGGACGAGGTCCGTCACCCGTCGTTAAGGGTATCCCCAGGATGACGGACCTTGTCCGTCACCCGTCCTTAAGGGGTTAAGGACTGAGCCAAATGTACACGTTGTGATCAAAACAAAACGTAAACAAAAAATGGAATTTGCGCTATATGTCTGTTCAGGTATAATTCACCTCTTTCATATTATGTGCACCCACACTTATTATATATCATTTTATTCAGAGGAAACAGGGCTTTCATTTAACATCAAATATTTCGGTATGAAACATAATTTAATATGAATAAAATATTTAAAAAATGGGGAAAAATAAGAACACTAATATTTGTGTTCAGCAAAGTCTTCCGAGTAAAACAGTAACCCCCATGTACAGGTTTTATGGTGTCTTTGAAAATTACAGGGTTAAATATAGTACTAGCAAATTAAATTCCCTGAACTTTCGGCCTGGGTTGCCAGGCAGGTCCTGCAAATTGTAATTAATAAAATGACCTAATAATTACATAAATATATACGTAGAATTATTATATATATGCTTGTGTATATATATATATATATATGTATATAATTTTTTAAATTGTTATTTATATATAGGTATATATATAGTGATATATACGTATATACTTATGTATGTAGATATATATATTATTTAGTTCTACATGTATTTTGATATAAATATATATCATATATATATGTTGCGTCTTTGTGGTGTACTGATGGGTTGGGGTTTCGACTTCTTACCGAGGAAGTCACGGGGGGTGGGAGAAGGATTACTCTCCCTGGAGCTTGTGGTGTTTTTTGTCCGAGTCAGTCACGGCTGGTGATGGTTGGTCGCAGTTATGGTATAGCGTATGCTATACTTGTTAGATGTGTGTGTAGTAGTATCATGTTGAAAACAGTAACAAAACACAAAAACCAACATAACCCATGAAAAAAATAAAAAAATAAAAAAAAAGTCACAGGATAAAACAGCAGTAGAGCCGGCAAGCTAAGCAAAAAAGAGGAGACAGTGCCTGCTGGATATATTAGAGTTGCTGACCACCAGTGTTACAGTTCAGATCAGCTCTTCCTCTGCGCCTGCGGAGGGCACTTAGAGGGTCTAAGGTCTGGCACGGTGGGGCAGTTCAGGTTAGGGCTCCGCTTCTCTCCGTGTTCCTAGGGGTGAAAGAGATTACCGTCTCTGGATTCCATGTGTGCAACGTTGTGGGATTCTCCCTTGTTTGGGTGAGCGCCAGTATCCCCAGTGCCCTCAGGAATGGTTCTGCGTTCTGTAGTGAGGAGAGGCTGTGCGTGGCGCCCTCCTTGGACACTGTCAAGGATCTGGGGAATGTCCATTTATACTCAATCTTTGCCTCTCTCAGTTGGGTTGTGACCGGGGCCAGGGATCTGCGCCACAGTAATGTGTTGTGGGTCAGGTCTTGGTAAAAGGTAATTTGTGAATTTTCAAATGTTAGCGGGGTCTTCCCTCTGACCGCCGTGAGAAGCTTAATTTTGTCGGTCACGGAGTGACATCGGATAATGACATCTGGAGGGGCGTCCATTGGTGCTTGTCTGGCTTTTCTGATTCTAAAACAGCCATCCAACACAAGTTTTTTTGCCTGAGCGGGTGGCAGAATTGTTGCTATGAGACGTCTGAGGTAGTGGGGTAGTTCTGAGGAGTCTATGGTGTCTGGGATCCCCCTTAGTTTTAAGTTAGCGCGTCTGTTGCGGTCTTCTGTTTGGTCCAGTCTCGTTATTAGGGAGGACTGTACAGCCTGCATATGGGAGCAAGTGTTTTTTAACTCTCTCACCTCATTTTTGAGGTCTAGGATGTCCTCCTCTGTAGCCTGTGTGCGTGCTGTCATCGCTTGTAATTCAGTCTTTATTAGGTTAATGTCTGCTGCATGCATTCTCCTCATCTCTATCAGGAGGTCGGCAATATCTTGTTTGGTAGCCGGGGTTTGAGTGTCCTGGCCGGCTAGTGGGTCTGTGACTTGGAGAGCGGTGGATGTTTCTAATCCGGCCCCATGCTGTTTCCCCTCATCTGGAGAGGCTGGCGTGCGCTCCGGCGGAGCCGCCATCTTGGGCGCCATTGGCCTCTGTAGCATGTCACCTATGTCTTTAATGCCTCTGCTGGCAGTTGGTGGAGGCTTTTGGGACCTGCGACCCATTGTGTAGCCGTCCGATTCCGCAGGGTCAGTTAACAGATAGGTGCTGTGTCGAGCGTCTAATGCAGCAACCTCCGTCGCGTACCTTGTGGCTTAGTAAGAAATGGGCAGGGACAAGTGTGTGTGTGTTGAGGGTGTTGTGTCATCACCAATTAAAAGCATGCCACCCCCTTTAAAGTGAGCGTATTGGTAACCACGTTCTTTCAAGGCAACCCATGTGCAGAGCCCTGCTAAAGAGCTCTTGAGGGAAAAGGCCCTATACTTTTTTTGGGCAGCGCAAGTGAATTTAACAACATGCTTGCCCTGCATCTTGTGACTTGTCTCTAGTGTCCCCAAAAGTGGGATACCAAAGGACAAAAGGGCCAGGGGATGCAGTGAGTGTGTGCATATGGGTTGTAGTGTATGTGTGTATAGATGATGCTGTGTTTGTTGGGGCTGTAGAGAGTGTGTGTCTGAGAAATGCAGCGTGTGTTTGCATACAGGTGATCTAATGTGTGCATAGGGGATCTAGTGTGTTTGTAGGGTGTACAGTGTGTGTTTAAGGGATTTAATGTTTGCAGGTGGTGCAGTGTGTGTATAAGGGATACAATGCTTGTAGGTGCTGCAGTGTGTGTATACGGGATGTAGTGTCTACCTTTTTCCAGGGAGGGGTGACATTGCAAGCCCCGGTGAGTGTGAAGTATGCAGTATGAAGTGTGTGTATAGGGGTGCATCGTGTATAGGGGTGTAGTGTGTAAGGGGTGTGGTGTGTGGTAGGGAGGCAGTGTGCATGTGGGGATGCAGTGTGTAGTTGTGCAGTGTGTGTGAGGGTTGCAGTATATGTAAGGGTGCAGTGTGTAAAGGGTGCAGCATGTATAAGGGGTGCAGTGTGTTGAAGGGTGCAGTGTGTGTAGGGGTACATTGTGTAGAGGTGCAGTGTTTGTAGAGGTGCAGTGTGTAACTGTGTTTGGTGGTAGAGGGTCTATATTGTGTACGGGGTGAGATCCTTTGTCTGCCCAGTTGGCCGTGGCCCATGGCCAACACAGCCCACCGACATTTGCACCGTTTGCCCAATGGGCTGCACTACACACACGGCATACACTACACACACACACACTCTGTATTCACTATACATGAACTCTGCATCCACCACACATACACACACACACTCTCTGCATCAAATATATACATACTGCATCAACTAGCAGCCCTGCAGGTTAAACTCTGTCTTCCCTTTACAAACATTTATTCCACTGTGACACTCTAGTACAGTGGTTCCCAACCTTTTTTTCACTTGAGTACCCCATTGACAGCCCATTTCCATAAATGGTACCCCTCATATTAGCAAAATGTTTGAAATAACAGGAACTATATTAATAACAAATGTAGATGCTTTATCTGCCCATTTCCCCTTTTTCTCTGCCCCAGACTCCACTCCTCCTCCGCTGCTTCAGGATCTCTCTGCTATTCCCCTGTCCCAGGCTTTCCCTTCTTCTCCTCTGTTTCAGGCTCTCCCTACTCTTCCTCTGCTCCTAGCATCCCCTGCTCCTCCTCTTCCCCAAGTTCCCCTGCTCCTCCTCTGCCCTAGCCTCTCACTACACCTCCTCTGCCCCAGGATCTCCCTGCTCTCCCTTTGCCCCATGCTCCCCTGCTTCTCCTCTGTCCCAGGCTCCTCTGCTCTTCTTCCCATGCCGTAAGTTCTCCCTTCTTCTCCTCTGTTTAAGGTTCTCCCTGCTCTTCCTCTGCCCCTAGCATCCCTGCTGCTCCTCCTCCCCAGGTTCCCCTACTCCTCCTCTGCCCCAGGCTCTCCCTGCTTCTGCTTTGACTCTGGCTCCCATGCTTCTCCTCTGCCCCAGGCTCCACTACTCCTCCTCTGTCTCAGGTCACCCTGCCTCTCCTCTGCCCTAGGATCTCCCTGCTTCTCCTCTGCCCTCGTTTTTTTTGTTTTTTAATTTTTTTTTCAATTTTTAACCATATTTTATTATTCTTTTTTTAAGTAAATTATAAGACGTGATACAAATAATGGTATGTAAAGAAAGCCCTTTTTGTCCTGAAAAAAACAATATATAACTTGTATAGGAACAGTAAATGAGAGAGAGGAAAATTACAGCTAAACACAAACACCACAAAAATGTTAAAACAGCCCTGGTCCTTAACCTCCCTGGCGGTATTCCCGAGCATGACTCGGGTTTAATTTTCGCTGCCAGAAGCGGTAACCCCGAGTCACGCTCGGGGTAGATAAGATTTACTTACCTCCGCCGCGATCCGCTTCGGGAGGACTGCCTCACAGCCCAGGCAGCCCTCCCACGGCAAATCAGGCCCCCGGGGGCCATGTGATCGCTCTCAAAGAGCGATCACATGGCCCTCTATAGCTGGCTGTGGATCTGCCAGCAGGGGGACTGTTTGAAATATCAGACAGTCCCCCTGCTGGTGGGAAGTATAAAAAAAATAAAAAAAGACAAGTGTAAAAATAAATTCAATATATTTATATATATATATATATATATATATAATATGTATATATATTATATATATAATAGATGTACATATATATATATTATATATAAATACGTATAATTAAAATAATAAATAAATAAAATAATAAAATAAATAAATAAAATATTGAAACAAAATTTAATATAAATTATATATGCATATGTAATTTCATTCTAACTGTATTTTGTTATTAATATATATATATCGGTAACAAAATACACTTAGAATGACATTCTATATATATCTATATATATATAAAATACAAATAAGCGCAAATATATATATATAGATAAATACATATAATTACATAAAAGATTACATTAGTATACACGTAGAATTTAAATACCTATAAATGCATATATATTAAAATTCTACATGTATATTTAAATAATCTTTTAACGTAATTATGTGATTTGATTAATTAAAATTTGATTGACATGCCTGACATGGGGGCGGAACTGGGCGGGTAATTCAAATGCAAAAAAATGGTACCGCTTTTGGTACAAAATTCCTGACATAATCATACCGCCAGGGAGGTTAACGTACAACATGGCCAAAACAGTCCGGTCCTGAAGGGGTTAAGAGAGATTGATGTAAACACCAATTCGTATTTTGAAAAATATATGTTTGATTTTGAGTTGCAAGATTGACTCTAGTAAATTAATAAATGGTATTTGAATTCATGTGAAAGATATCATTTGGAACGAAAAATAAGGATTTTTAGGGGATTAGCCTATATCTAATTATAGAAAAAGTATTTTCTTGCAAACGTGTAATTTTGCAAGATTGGTTTTTAATTGATTTCTTGTAATTTGAAAAATCATGATATTTGCTCTTAGTCGTAATTGCCATTGCCAGTTCCATAGTAATTTTAACATGCATGCAACATTAGTTTTGAATTGAAAATATGATTGCTGTTTAATGAAATAAATGTATTTAGTTATGAAGGTATTGTTGGAATTGGAAGTGAGCAATTATAGCCTCAATGAAGAACGAAGTGCATAAACTCTTCTAAACTGTTAAAGCGATTGATAACATTTAGCTGTGTCCACCCTTGTTGCCTATAGCAGCTGGACAACTAATTTATTTATCAAATTGTGGTCCATACAATTTGCATTTTATCACTGTGGGATATGGATACTTGAATTTTGCTCACCAGAGCTAGTCTGCCACAAATAGCTGTTTGCCAGTATGTTTTAAATATGCTTTGTTCGCTGTGTTGCTGTCAAATCATCTTGACAGCAACATATTTCTTCCCTGATGCAGTCTATAGAATGTATTATAACATCATGAATAAATAACAATGGCAACACGGTCATCAATAAAGCAACTGCTGAGCCTTTAGGCGCAGAGTAAACAAATGGCAGGCAAACTATACAGTGATCCCAGTTTGGAGCTCGTTAAGACGTGTTGGAAGTGGCTCTGTGTTCTTTGTCTGAAAAAAATTGTATTTGCATGAAGTTTATATTTACATTTTTAAATCAGTTAACATATTTAATTGGTAGCTGTTATGGTGTCCTCTACCCACCTTACTTTGCACCATGCCTCTCATGTATTACTTCCTAATCTGCACAGGCTTTGATTGGTCAAGTTATTCGTGCCTATGGATTCCAGACGCCCATCAGTTCCTTGTCATATAAATGTGTAAGTTGTTGTTAAAGGAATACTTCAACATTAGAAAACAAATACATTTATTATTATGGATAATCTCTTTCTTTCTCACTTTCTTCCTCTCTCTCAATTTTCTCATGTTACTTATGACATGACTGTCTTCTTCAAGAAAGAAAGAAATGAATATATTGGAATAATAGAATAGTCTATATTTAATAACATTTCTTCATGCCCCCCAAAATAAAGCTGTTGTGTACCTCTAATATAGAGGAGAGAGGATTTCCTTATTGCAGCTCCACTCCACTCCACCCCATACCAACCCAAAGCAAAACACAGCAAGCACTCAAAGTGTGCAAGGAAGAGTGTCCTCACAGCTGTCTGCTTGACAACTGGGAGTCTACAACAATACAGATAAGACAGAGGGTACAATATGTTAAACCCTAAAACCCCGCAGAACTAAGTCAAACAAGGAAACAATAAACTAAGGTTAATCGTATTACCAGACCTTAGAAGGGACATAATTAACGTATATAGAATAACCAGTAACTAGCAGAGGTTAGGGGTACAGATAGAAGCAAAAATGGAAAATAAAAAAGCCAAAGGGTCAGGAAGCCAGAAGTAAGAATAGTCAGAACAAGCCAAGATCAAAAACCAGAATACCAAATACAGGAACGCGCTCCCGGATAACCAAACAGGAATGGAAATCACGACAAGGTAAAGAAGGAATACACAAATGGGTTTAAATAGCCCATTTCTTACTATCAGTGGTGGGCAGGGAACAGCTAATTCCAAAATGTGCGTTCGCGCCGATGACGTGGCGGCACACGCACGTCCGTGTGACCCCTGAGGGGCTACAAATATTCGTAGTTTTGCAGCGGCCGGCGGCCATAGGAATGCCGCGCTTGCTCAGGTGCGGTCACATGCAGCCGCAAGTCAGAAGCCGTGACAATAGAGTGCCAGGTTCTCAAACAAATAAATCTTATAACAGTTATGTTCATACACGGACAGAAAAACACTAGCGTTAACGTTATATATCACTAGTCCTTGCTTTACCGGAACCATGAACAAATTCATTTTGTATTTATTATATATTCCTTTAAGGAATAAAGACAGTTTGTGAGAATAACTGGGTGTGTTAGCCGCAGGAACTAGACTTGATTAAGCTATAGTATTGTAATAATGTACAATTAGGAAATTAGCTCAGGTGGAATCTTTTTCCTACTTAAGTATGTTTCCATTGTAGCTATTTTTGCCTAAAATTTGCAAGATTATGGCCATTTCAATTAATTCTTTAGACCACTATTTTCCTGGTGTTATACAAGTTGTATGTTTAAAGTTTGCAGAGCTGATTCTCTTATTTTATCATTATTTGTCTTCTGTTAAATGGACATACTTAAACAGCAAAGGTAAAAATCACAATAAAAACTATTTTAATTCTAAAATATGTAAACAAGAATACTTCTTCATGGTACTGTAAGTCCTCTCTCCTTATCCCCCCCTTTTCTCGCACACATGTCACCCAGGGGGTGTGGAGTATTTGCAATAAAAAGAGAGGTTCTACAGATACAATGTATAGCCATAGACACATGGTAAGATTATATGGTGTTTCACAAAATTAAATCTTACAACTAAGATAAAACTATTATGTATTTAATTAAATAAGACAAATTAATAAACATGAATTATGTTAAACATAGTATTTAATACATGAGTAAATATGTACTTGCATTTTTTTTTTAAATTCTTTATTTTTCTCATTCTGCATATATGCCAGAAAAAAAATACGATTGACATTGGTTAACAGAACAAAAGTATATAACAGGTCATATTTTGTATATTTCACAAGCGATAGGCATGCAGAATGAGGATTTTTGTTTTTGGATGCATGGTCAATAACATAGACATCAGGAAAAAAGAGTAAAGGGTTCTCCAAGACTGGAGAAAGGTAACTTAGCGGTGTTCACGAGGGGAGAAGTACTCTTATGGTAGACTGACCCCCTCCGGCTATCTATACTGCATTCCTGCATTAGTATTCGTTGTTTTGTTTGGGGGGGGACAGGGAAAGAAACGTTCCGCTAAAGAGCTTTATAAGTGCGTGGTCAGAGTCATGCCTATGTGTGGGTTCTCGGGGAGTACAAGGGCCTGCTAGGTTAGGCGTCCTCGTTTGTGTCTTGACACGGTTAGCTGCGTTGCAAGCTGAGGAGGGGAGGGTGTCTTAAGGGCACCCCAGTGAATAACTCTGGGGTTTTCACTAGGCTAGGTGTGCTCATCGGGGAGTTTGATCACCCCCTTGAGTAGTGTGTGTGTGGGGGGGTCGCTATTGTTAACGCGGCTGGGACAGGCATAGCTAGCCGTTGGTCTGGTAAAGCCCGGCAGCCATATATGTGTATGGTTAAGATAGGGCCATCATGTGATTGCTGCACTTAGGAGATCAGCGGTGGTTAAACGGTTGAAAATACAAAAATACAAATTAACAACAAGAGAACAGATAAGAATAGCGTAAAATTAAAACCAATCAACTCCTGAGATATCAGGTGGTTTCGTGGATCTTAACTGGAGCCTGTTCGTTATGGTAGCAGAGGGGTGATCTGAGGGTATCTCCTATCTCACGCTGGATCTTGCGCGGGTGTGGGCCGTTAGTTTCGGCGTGGGACAAACTCTGCTATCCCCACTGGGTTCAGTTGGGAAAGTCTCGTGTTACCTTTGTCTGTGTGGGTGTCGAGGCCCATTTTGAGCAGGAGTGCGTCCAGTTCCAGATAGGTGTGTGCTCTATAGGCCGTCACTTGGTGGGTGAATAAGATCGCCCTCGGTGTGCCCCAGCGTAAGGTACTCCGTTGTTGCGCAGCTGGTGTAGAAGCGGTTGTAGGGTTTTCCTCCAGGTGAGGGATGCACGTGTGAGGTCCGGGAACAGCGATAATGCAGATCCCTCAAAGGGTAAGGGGGTCTACCCCCTTGCTGCGTTCTGAAGCATGGCTTTGTCCTGCAAGGACTGGAATCTGATAATAAGATCTGCAGTGGCTTCCGGGGGTGCCTTCTTTGATTTGGGAAGACGAAACATCCTGTCTAGTCTCAGCAAATTAGTTTGTTTAGGTGGTAATAGGACTGCGATCAATCTCCGCACATAGTGTGGCAGGTCAGTGAGGGTGACCGAGTCCGGGATTCCACGAATTTTAAGATTATATTTCCTGCGTTGATCTTCGATGTTGTCCAGCCTGTCGGCCGTTGACAGTTGTTGCCTTTGCAGGTCCTCGATTTGTTTCTCG
Source organism: Pelobates fuscus (assembly GCF_036172605.1). NCBI lineage: Eukaryota > Metazoa > Chordata > Amphibia > Anura > Pelobatidae > Pelobates > Pelobates fuscus. Next base: position 166,945,937 of record NC_086320.1, on the reverse strand, counting down.
ACCGTGGTGAGTCTGGTATCGTGGGAGCTCGTGGTGGCTTCCAGGAGGACAATCTTGGCTGTTGCGCCTTCAACTGCGTCTTTAAAGTAGGCCATGTCCGCCGCGATGTCCTTACGCAGGTCTGCCAACATGGTTTTGAGCAGATCCGCCGTTACCAGTGCCCCAGCTGGTGGTTGTGCGGGAGAGGGTACCGGTGGTAAGCCCAGTGTTGAGCCTCTGTAGAGTCCCTCTCCGAGGTCCGAGGGGGTTCCATCCGAGGAATAGAAGGAGCCGTCTTCCTCCAGCGCCATCTTTTGCCACGCGGCCTGTTGCGCGACCTGCTGTGTGTTGCGCAAGAGTTCCCCAATATCTCTGGCGTTTGGGCTTTTCCCGGGATTGTTTATTTTGTGTTTTCTGCCCATCTTGTTCCCCTGCTAGGTTTGCGAGAAATTGGTCGGTGTTTTGTCCAATTTCCACCCGAAATTCGGTATTCTTATTCTGCTTGGTGCAGAGCTCTGAAGTGTGCGACCATTCCGTTCCACGGCTAGCTCCGCCCCCCCACTTGCATTTTTTTATGCAAATGTTCTCTCAAGCTTGTGTATTTTCACTAATATGCATTAATAAAAAATTCTGCCTTGATACCCTGTAATATTCAGTTTTTCAAAAGACGTTAAACGTCTATATAATCTTATTAAACAACCTCTTTAGGCAAATAATTTTGCATTTTTATTCTAATTGAAAATTCAATTTCCTCTGCTGTAGGCAACATTTCTATTCTTCAAGTTTCAAAGAATAGCGCGTTCATGAACCTTCATAGGTTAACTAACACAGCTTTATTGAGTCTTGTGGGTAGCCTATTGTGAGTCATACAGTAGCAACTATCCTAAGCGAAACAGAATTTCAGATGTGATATTCGGGAGGTAACAGTTTTTAATATAATTTATGGGCTTATTTGCAGAATACTTTATGGGCTTGTCTCATGTCTGAACATCTGAACAATTTATATTTCCATCCCCTCAAAATGTTAAGGTTTGCATGTTACCACACAAACCTCATCCAAATATCAATGTTGTAAAGGATATAACAAGACCACGCTATAGCAAAATGAAATATATTATTTGAATGATACTGTAATGATCTTACAGAGATATCTTGACATTTAATTTCGAATTTTAACAAAACAATGTTCATTTGATTTGCAACCGTATACTTAGTTGCACTCTTTGAAATATTACTTTCTAGTCTCACCCCAGGTGCTGTAGATATAGTCCCCACTTTGGCCAAAATAATTCAGTAGATAGGGTGCTCAAAATACATTGAAGGATTTACAACTTAAGTTTATTTCCCCAATATTAGCAGTGGAAATACTTTAACACTCCTAGCAAGATGATAGCCTAGATTTTACAGGCATAGGCAATTCGGCAATCCAGATGTTTTGGACTACACCTCCCATGATCCTTTGCCAGCATTATGGGTGCAAGAGCATTACGGGGAATGTAGTCCACAACATCTGGAGTGCCGAAGGTTGCCTACCCCGGGCCTAGAATAAACATTTGTAATGGTGATTTATAGCATTAGAATTATTCACAGCAACCACATGCAAGCCACAGAGTTCATTCGCTACAATTCCCTGTAATACTGCCAGCCTCAATGAATGATGGGAAATGTCTCCAATCAAAACATAACATAAAAATACAACATGAAGATGACCAATGAGGGTTACTCATAATACCAGGAATTATTAAGAGTTGACAAATGATACTAAATTTTAGGTCAAAATTGGAAAATCTACTAATTCAGGTAATTTATTCATTAACAAGAGCATTAGCCGAATTTGTTAGAACAGCTTTAACTGAATTTGTAAGAATTATTTTACTGGGCACAAAATGTTGCATTTTAGACAGATAAAACGTGTGATTAACACAGCTCACACCCAAAGGTGTTTGAACACAGAACAAATAGTTTTACATTGTAAGATGATGCTACGCAATCTGACATCTAACAAGAAGAACAAAGTGTGCAATCTCTAATACAATACAGAAGGATTTTTAAAATACCCCTATAGCACCAGATCCAGTAGAGCACGCTGTAGTAGTTATGGTGAATTGAGTGACCTGTTGCCCTCTCAACATTATCTGTAAAGCCATTTTAGAATGATTTGACACTTGACAGGAGTCCAACTGAGTATCTGCGTGGCATGCTGTTCTCTCGAGCAGTAGAAGCCGGATGCCGATTTAGGCATTGAGTAGGCATTCGAGGAGTTGAGCGCTCTAAGAGAGAGAAAGAGAGGGGAGACATGGACCTTGAAAAGGATGTATTCGCTACTAGGAATTATAAAGGATCGTTTACAAAACTGCTAAGAATTGGCAGGATTAGATGTCTTTACAAATAGATTATTTCTAACTTTTAGATTTTTCACTACAATTTACTGTTTAGTGGTCAATCAATCAATTGGATCAGTCTTTTTTTTTTTTTAATTCTTTATTTTGTTCGTGCAGAGGGAAAACATGCAATTTGCACTGCCACAATAGCTGGTGCAGATCGATTGGCATTCACATATGTTTACATGGAATTAGAGACATTGCACTTTTTTTTTTTTTTTTTAACCGAAAAAACAAACAGGTTTACATCGTATACTTCGTAACCGCCTAGAATGAACAGTCGCTTTGCCCACCGATTGATAGCGTGGTTTAGGAAAAAGGTATGGGTGAAGGTTATGCTAAAACATCACTTTATAGGCTTGGGTCGAGGACAAATGGCTTTGTGCCCTGCCTCCTCATGTTAGTGCCTAGTGCGTTGAAACAAGAAAAATAAAACACAACAAGTTTGATAGGAAACCAGGAGTTGGTGCTTAGGTAATACGGTACAGTTGCTCACAGTGTCCCAACAACAATTGTCAGCGTTCTGAGTGACATGTTAAAACAGTGTTAAGGCATGTAACATGCTTGAGACATAACATGGGTAAGTGTGGCTTGGATTAAATATGGGTGAACTGCTTGGGCATTGCTCAATTGCTGGGTTACCTGCTAAAGAAGGATACATTCGTGCTTGCTTGTGTAGTTACTGCTCTACTGCCCGTTTGGTATATCGCATCTGCAGAGTTTATCAGAGATATATTAGGTATGCTTATCAGATTGTTTGATGAGAAAGAAAACTTTCCTATGGGTAGAGTACGTCTGACAAGAGGGGTGTTGAGTGTGACTGTAAGGTGGCAGGGATGAGCACATAGGATGTGGGGATTCTGCACCTTATAGCTTTGCCCCATTTTTATAGTAAGTAAGCTAACGAAGTTACAGTCTACGCTGACCTGCCAGGACTGCCATACAGGTGATGTGAATGGGTTGCTGCACATCAGGCTAGATATATATAATCGAGCTAGAACTCCTACTGTGGCTGCCCCGAAGTAAAAATGCTGCATAACAGTCAAAAACTATAGAAGTTCGGACACCGTGCGGAATGGAGGCACACTGACGGAGCTCTGCTTCCACGGGCTTAACAACGCGGCTAATCACAGCTCTTACCGGCTTAATCTCCGACCCACACAAACGGAAAGATGTCCCAACACCGCGCAAAGAAAACTGCGGAGGCGAAAGAAAAATCTACCTTCTTTGCAGCCAGAACGCCGCAACACAAATCCGCCGACCTCCAGGCCCAAGATGGCGCCGAAACAGAGTATGACACAGAGCACGGCTGCACAGTGAGTAGGCATGGCGATAACCCCTTAACACAAAGCCTCCTACAGGCCATGCTAGATACTGCAGTTACTAGAATGCAATCCACTGTCACAGAAGCCATTAAAGATTTGAGGAAAGACCTCACTGACATAGAGGCTAGAACCTCCCACCTTGAGTGCAGTATAGAAGGCCTTAAAGGGGCACAACAAGAGTCTGAAACACGCCTCAGCAAAATTGAAGAACAACTATACTCCCATGAGACTAAATTAGCTGACGCAGAAGACAGATCACGACGTAACAACATACGCCTAAGGGGAGTACCAGAGGAGGTGGGAGCACAAGACCTAACGGCCTACGCTATAGAGATGTTCAAAGCTTTACTACCAGATATCCCAGCAGACATGTTCCTCCTGGACCGCATCCACAGGCTCCCCAAACCGCAACATCTACCACCCACCACACCGAGAGATATCCTCATGAGACTCCATTACTACCACATCAAAGACCAAATACTTAGAGCACACAGAACCAAAAAGGACTTACCTGTTCAGTTCAAGAACATCCTCATGTTCATGGACTTATCCGCAGAAACACTACGCCGAAGAAGAACCTTCAAAGCCATAGGGGACGCGCTGAGACACCATAATGTCCCATACCGATGGGGCTACCCGGCCAAGCTCCTTATCTCAAAGGGAGGAAAACTCATCGCAGCAACCACACCAGCCGAGGGAATGGACCTCCTGCGACAATGGGGAATGACTCGAAACCTGCAAACATCTCTCCGAAACCCCGGAAACACCGAAGAATGGCGCCCTCAAAAGACGAGACGCACATCCCCGAGAGAAGACTGATGTTACTCGGCGAAACTCAGCAAGTTTTCACATGTTAATTTTTCTCTCTTATTTGTTTACCACTAAGTTACAATGTGATGCTATTACATAGATAAAGCTTACACTACTCCATAAGTTTAAGCCCATGAGGCCCACCCCTTGAGACGGGCTGGGGCAATACGTGTAATACCCCACAAAAGCCCTTCCGAATTCCCTTCACTGCCTATACTGAGCAAAAGCTTCCAATCACCGACCACTAGGGTCGGGGCCTCTACTGCTATAACACAGGCACTTCTCTGCTCATAGAGGCAATGGTGGCTGCAGTCACTAAATGCCAAACAAGAACATAAGGGCGGAGGGAAACCGGTTAACGATAAGCCCGAAGCGACCCCCGCTCGACCCGACCACTTTACCCCCACCTAGGAAGTGCCATAGTCAAGGCACATACCTCTAAAAGTCACTTTTGTAAGATACTTTATTTGTTTACTGTTTATTTGCTTACCTGTATTAACCTGTTTTACTTTGTATTGATATCTATATAGTGCTACCTGGTTCCAATCCCTAAACACCCAGGCGCAGCTACCCCCTAACTGCTCCGCATAGACAATCAGACCGGACATACCGGCAGGCCCACCACTCCAACGGGACTGTACTCCACTCCTCCCCTCAAGTTAGCCAACACAACCTTGTCACGCAACTACCATATACCAAGACACATACCCCACATCCACCACCCACGAAATATGAAAATCATTACCCACAATATTCGAGGGCTGAACTCGCCCAATAAACGTCATACCCACCTTAAAGAGCTCAAAAACACACAAATGGACATCGTCTGTTTACAAGAGACGCACTTCAAACATGGCTCTAACCCCACTCTGGGCCTCAATAATTTCCCACACCAATTCCACGCTACCTCCCCGAACAAAAGTAAAGGAGTATCGATCCTATTGAGCCACACTCTAGCCTTTGACCTAATTTCAATCGTACCCGACCCACAAGGTAGATTTCTCATCCTCATATGCTCCTTGAACAACTCCACGTACACCATAGTGAACTCTTACTCGCCGAATGACAACCAAAAGTCCTATTTGGCCTCCCTACTAGACAAAATAGAGAAACTACAAACCGGCACCACAATCATCTGTGGTGACTTCAACCATATCTTAGACCCTATGTCAGATTCTACAGCCCGACTCTCCCTGAAACGCAAAAAACACCTACACAAGTATTGCATCTCAATCAACAAGATACTGGCATCACACGGTCTCTACGATGTCTGGCGGACCCTACACCCTAACGATAGGGAATATACTCATTACTCCCAAGTTCACAATACGTACTCCCGCATAGACGGGTTCCTTATATGCAATGCTCACCTACAACAGGTTAGATCATGCACTATAGAAACGTCCACAATATCAGACCATAACCCAGTGTCGTTAGTCCTCACAGACTCATACCAATTCAAAAACCGCAGCCCCTGGAGACTAAACGAACACCTTCTCAACGACCCCTCATTCATGGAAAAGACAAGAAACGAAATGCACCAATACTTCGAATCCAACGCCCCTAACGGCACATCTCCCGCTACTTTGTGGCTAGCGCACAAAGCAGTTATACGGGGAATCCTAATAGGCAGAGCGGCATATCTTAAAAAGTGCACCCACGACACTTTGCTCTCACTCCTCAAAAAACTTCAAGACCTCCACAGATCAAACCAGGCGAATCCCGTGAAAGCTCTCCAACAACAAATACAACACGCACAAAATGAAATTAACGTAATCCACCTACGCAAGGCACACACAGCACTAAAGAAACTAAAGGCCACTTCCTACTCAATAGGTAACAAAGCTTCGAAACTGCTAGCAGCAAGACTACGGGACAAACAAGCACAAACCAGAATACCTTATCTAAACACACAACACGGGCACAAGGTAATGCAACCCACGCAAATATGTAATGAATTCGCTCACTACTACAGCACCTTATACAATTTAAAAAACGATCCTAACTCACCCCGTCCCACCCCACAATCGATAAGAACATACCTCAGTAAACTCGACCTCCCCACTATACACCCACAACAGGCAGCACAACTCATTGCCCCCATCACCACAGAGGAGGTACAACGCCATATAGATGCCATGCCCAGAGGGAAAGCACCAGGCCCCGATGGGTACACCAACACATATTACAAAACATTCAAACGTGAACTGATCGAGCCTCTTACCCATTTCTACAACGAAGCAACTAAACTAGGCTCATTCCCCAATGAGTTCCTGTCAGCTCACGTCATCACCATCCCTAAACCAGGGAAACCCCCAACTTCATGCCAAAATTTTAGACCAATATCATTGCTCAATGCAGACGCCAAACTATATGCAAAAATCCATGCTGACCGCCTCAAGACAATACTACCTTCCCTAATACACACAGATCAAGTAGGATTCGTAGCAGGCAGACAGGGCCCGGAAAACACCAGGAAGGTCCTTAACATATACCACCTTCTAAAACGAACCAAACAAGAGAGCATTATGCTCTCTTTAGACGCCGAAAAGGCATTTGATCGCCTAAACTGGCACTTCCTACACGAAGTCCTGTCACTTAACGGCTTTCCACCGCCCTTCCTGTCTGTGATACACGCCCTATACAGCAACCCCACGGCAACAGTGCTGACCTCAGGATTCTGCTCACAACCCTTTCAGATTACTAATGGCACCCGTCAGGGATGCCCTCTATCTCCCCTTCTATACGTCCTCGCCTTGGAGCCCCTGGCAATAGCCATTCGCAAAAACGCCAACATACATGGAGTCCCGGTCGGCCCACTGGAGTACAAACTAAACCTCTTTGCGGACGACATACTGCTCACGCTCACCCAACCACTCATATCCCTCCCATCATTACACAAAGAATTACACACATACAGTCAGCAATCCTACTACAAACTCAATATTACTAAAACGCAAGCAATGTGTCTCAACGTACCTAGATCCACAGAAGATATACTAAAATCGGCCCATGAATATGACTGGAGAATAGACCACCTAACATTCCTGGGCATTAGAATAACCAACAAAATCGCCGATCTATTCACAGCAAACTACATAAAGCTCCTCCGAGAAACTGAAAAACAACTTGCTGGCTGGAAACATCTATTCCTATCATGGGTAGGTAAAATAGCTTCGATCAAGATGACAATACTCCCCAAAATCCTATATCTTTTCCGGTCCCTACAAATCAAGATCCCACAAAGCTATTTAACGAGCCTCCAAGCAATACTACTACATTTCAGCTGGAGTGGGAAACATCCCAGAGTCCCTAAAGCCCTGCTTTTCAGACACGTAAAGAATGGAGGAATGGGACAGAAGGTGCCTGTAGCAAGTGTGTTAAAAAATGATAAGCTTAGAGTCATGTCTACAAATGCTCGCAGTTTAGGGAATAAGATCCATGAACTTGTGGCAATAATGGCAACTGATAGTGTAGATTTAGTCGCTGTTACTGAGACATGGTATAATGAGAAAAATGACTGGGACATAGCAATACCAGGGTACTCTTTATATAGAAAAGACAGGGAAGGCAAGAAAGGGGGAGGGGTGGCCCTGTATGTAAAGAATAGCATAAAATCTAGTCTAATAAAGGTTAGTGAGGCGAACATAGAGTCAGTTTGGGTTACGTTAGAATTTGGTAATCACACAGTAACTCGTGTAGGTGTGATTTATAGGCCCCCAGGACAAATTGAAGAGTTAGATAATCTACTAGTTGAAGAAATAGCTAAAATGACAATGAAGGGGGAAGTTATCATCATGGGTGACTTTAATCTTCCTGATATAAATTGGAAAACAAAAATAGCTACTTGTGCCAGGAGCACACATATTCTAAACTCCCTACTGGGATTGTCTCTAAAACAAGTCGTTGAGGAGCCAACTCGTAAAGAGGCCATACTAGATTTAGTGTTAACAAATGGAGATTTGGTATCAGATATTACTGTAGGTGAAAGTTTAGGATCCAGTGATCATCAGTCAGTGTGGTTTAATATAAGAACAGTGACTGAGTCACACCACACAAAAACAAAAGTTTTAGACTTTAGAAAAACAGACTTTTCCAAAATTAGAATATGTGTAAAGGAGTCATTATCAGACTGGAGCAATTTAAATGGAGTCCAAAAGAAATGGGATTATTTAAAAGTTGCACTACTGAAGGCAACAGAAAATTGCATTAGGCTTGTCAGTAAAAGCAAAAAATTCAAGAAACCACTGTGGTACTCCACAGATGTAGCCAAGATAGTAAAAAACAAAAAGTTAGCATTTAGTAATTATAAAAAAAACCCAGAGTGAGGAAGACAGAATGACCTATAAGATTAGGCAGAAAGAGGCTAAGCAAGTTATAAGAGCTTCCAAATCACACACAGAAGAGAAAATAGCACAGTCAGTAAAAAAGGGGGACAAAACCTTTTTTAGATACATAAATGAGAAAAGAAAAGTAAAACAAGGATTAGTTCGATTAAAAACAAAAGAAGGAAGGTATGTAGATGAGGATAAAGGTCTAGCTGACTGCCTCAATGAATATTTTTGTTCGGTATTTACAGATGAAAATGAAGGAAAGGGACCTCAGTTAAGAAAAAGGATAAATTAGTCATTTATTACACGTGAGTTTACAGAGGAAGAGGTTCTATTTCAACTGTCAAAAGTAAAGACAAATAAGTCAATGGGACCTGATGGAATACACCCAAAGCTATTAAAAGAGCTTAGTGGTGTACTAGCAAAACCATTAACAGATTTATTTAACCAATCATTGATAACAGGAGTAGTCCCAGAAGATTGGAAGTTAGCGAATGTTGTGCCCATTCACAAGAAAGGTAATAGGGAGGAGTCGGGCAACTATAGGCCAGTAAGCCTAACTTCAGTAGTGGGGAAAGTGATGGAAACCATGTTAAAGGATAGGATTGTTGAACATCTAAAAACACACGGATTTCAAGATCAGAGACAACATGGGTTTACTTCAGGGAGATCATGCCAAACTAATCTTATTGATTTTTTTGATTGGGTAACTAAAATTATAGATCAGGGTGGTGCAGTAGACATTGCTTACCTCGATTTCAGTAAGGCTTTTGACACTGTTGCACATAGAAGGCTTATCAACAAACTACAATCTTTGAGTTTGGATTCCAATATTGTTGAATGGGTAAGGCAGTGGCTGAGTGACAGGAAACAGAGGGTTGTAGTCAATGGAGTATATTCAAAGCTTGGGCTTGTCACCAGTGGGGTACCTCAGGGATCTGTACTTGGACCCATTCTCTTTAATATTTTTATTAGTGATATTGCAGAAGGTCTTGATGGTAAGGTGTGTCTTTTTGCGGATGATACTAAGATATGTAACAGGGTTGATGTTCCAGGAGGGATAAGCCAAATGGAAAATGATTTAGGTAGACTAGAAAAATGGTCAGAGTTGTGGCAACTGACATTTAATGTGGATAAGTGCAAGATAATGCATCTTGGACGTAAAAACCCAAGGGCAGAGTACAGAATATTTGATAGAGTCCTAACCTCAACATCTGAGGAAAGGGATTTAGGGGTGATTATTTCTGATGACTTAAAGGTAGGCAGACAATGTAATAGAGCAGCAGGAAATGCTAGCAGAATGCTTGGTTGTATAGGGAGAGGTATTAGCAGTAGAAAGAGGGAAGTGCTCATGCCATTGTACAGAACACTGGTGAGACCTCACTTGGAGTACTGTACACAGTACTGGAGACCCTATCTTCAGAAGGATATTGATACCTTAGAGAGAGTTCAAAGAAGGGCTACTAAACTGGTTCATGGATTGCAGGATAAAACTTACCAGGAAAGGTTAAAGGATCTTAACATGTATAGCATGGAGGAAAGACGAGACAGGGGGGATATGATAGAAACATTTAAATACATAAAGGGAATCAACACAGTAAAGGAGGAGACTATATTTAAAAGAAGAAAAACTACCACAACAAGAGGACATAGTCTTAAATTAGAGGGACAAAGGTTTAAAAATAATATCAGGAAGTATTACTTTACTGAGAGGGTAGTGGATGCATGGAATAGCCTTCCAGCTGAAGTGGTAGAGGTTAACACAGTAAAGGAGTTTAAGCATGCGTGGGATAGGCATAAGGCTATCCTAACTATAAGATAAGGCCAGGGACTAATGAAAGTATTTAGAAAACTGGGCAGACTAGATGGGCCGAATGGTTCTTATCTGCCGTCACATTCTATGTTTCTATGTTTCTATGTTTCTATGGGGTTCCCAAACCTAAAATTGTACTTTCACTCAGCCCTCCTCACGAATATCATCAACGCCCACTCCACCGACAACTCCCCACAATGGGTAGCTATAAAAAGCCAGTTCTGTACCAACAAAGACCTATCTTCCACACTGTGGACCCCCCAACACACTAGACCACGAACCACAGACATGTTACCCACTACCAAACTCTTAATATCAACATGGGACAGCTGCAGAGACAAATTATGCTCAGCTCATCCATGGGCACTGACTGCCCCAATCAAGACCCTACACCACTGCAATGGCACATTCCCGCATCAAAAATGGAGCGAAAGAGGTATCACGCACATGTATCACCTATATCAGCCTGGGGGCCTGAAACCCTTCCCAGAATTACAAACCGAGTTTACACTCCCTTCGAACTTCACATTCGCATACCTCCAACTGAAAGCGCTACTGACAGACAACTCGATTCACACTAGGAACCAGACGCTACGTACCACAGCTACGAAGTTCGAACTACAATGCATGACAGCACTATCCCCGACAAAAGCGCTTTCCAATTGCTACTACAATCTCGCAAATCCCAAGACAGATGACACCTGGAAATTCATGAGGGATTGGCAAGAAGACCTCCAAGAACAAATCACACCACAAGAATGGAAGAAAATCTACACAGCTCATGAAGGGCTGACCACCTGCGCAGCACATTTTGAGACGTCGCGTAAAATACTATACAGGTGGTACATGGTGCCCTCTCGATTGCATTCCATGTACCCAGCAACGACTGACATATGCTGGCACTGTAACTCACATAGAGGCACAATGATGCATATTTGGTGGTCCTGCAACCCAGTTAACGAACTTTGGAAATTAGCAGAACGCTTGATTCATGAAATTACAGACTGCTCCTTACCGCACGAACCAAAGATAATACTTTTACGGTCAATACCAAATAACATCCCCAAACCAGAAAAAAAAATGATATACATCATTCTGAGCACAGTGTCCACCTTAATAGTGAGAAACTGGAAGACCCCTGCTCTCCCCTCAACCCAAGAAATTACTACCCTGATTTCGACAACTGTCGACTACGAACTCCTAATGTGGAACCAAATGAGGATAGGGAAACTGAGCCCGTCCATAGACGAGATGTGGCGTACCTACCTACTAAAACAGCCTACACAAATTCCCAAAGCCTTACGCGAAGAAAGGCTAACATAAGTCAAACTCCAGAGTTCACAGCCACGAGGATCCTATCCATCCTAGACACAACATACCTACACATCAAGAGACTATACGAGACCCCTGTCAAGCTGCCAGCCCCCCAGATGACCCCTGCCCGGTCGGACTGTACCAGGAGCCACTTCAGCTGCCCCCCCTTCCTTATTCTTTATCAACCTATCTTCCCACCCTCTCCTCTGCCCCTCCCCCTATCCATTAAGCCTTAGCGACAAAACCTGAAGAGTACCATGACAACACGCTCTAAACATCTGCACAATCTCATAAACCAGAACGTTACAACGGAACTACCTTACGCAGGCACCTACGATTGCTCAGACCACATAAGCAGAGGAAATCCACAAACCCCATTGGGCATGGGACGGTAGACCAAACTAAAACCCTAATCTGACAGACCCTTTAGACAGCACCAAAGACAGAAGGTCAAGAGCAAATTAACACATCACAGGGGCAACTGGCGGACAATTGATCACCAACCTCCCACAGTTCCTATACCACACATCAATGGTTAACCTGACGTACGAGCCTACCACGCACGACCCGAGCTGTCTATACTAATAACAAGTTCTGACATGTGATGTAATAATATTCCCATAGTACAAAATGTATACTATGTAATTTGGAAAGTGTGTCATACTGTATAAGATCGCTCTGACTCCCCACCCCTCTTCTCTTCTGTATCCCTATATTTTCAGAAAATAATAAAAACTAAGTTATAATAAAAAAAACGATAGAAGTTAATGACATCGGAATGCCCTGTATCCAGACTACATAAAAGTATATCCTATATTGGACATGCTAAACTAGCAGAGCCAGCGTGCCTATCAGAGCAATGCATAACTGAACATAGACAAACAGGAAATAAACCGCACTTTTGTTGTTTTTTGGCAGGAGCAAATACCAGGTGGGAGAAATTATAGTAATATGTCTCATGGAGTTATTTATGAGAAGGGTAAAAACAGAAGAGGCAATTAAGGGTAAAACCAGTCAGTTATCGCCTGGAGCTGTCGGACTGCCAGAAGTCAGCCGATGCCTGCGGTGTCTATCTGCTCGTGTTGGGTGTAAGAGTCCATCTTGTTCCGCGCTCTGGGTGTGCAGAGAATAGGAGCGGCAGTGGGGGTCTCCGGATCGCCTGGTGAGTGTCTTGGAGTCCTGGCTGTTATTTGAGCTGTGCGGTGCTGTCGCTGGCTGTTGAGGATTCGATGTGGCAGTGTGGCGGTATATGCCAGTTTAGGCTTGACAGTCCGCCATCCTCTTGGTCTGTCTGGGTGGGCCTTGCCCCTTTTGAATCCACTTTGGGTAGCTGTGTTCCGGTGAGGCTGTCTGTGGTGTTGTGCCTTGGGGGCCCCCTTAGTTGTGTGGGCTTTGTGTGGACTGTGTCTGGTCACAGCGGTGCTCCGTTTGGGCGCTGTTTGGCCGGACCCTTTCGTGTGAGTGGCCATTTTGAGAGTGGGGTTGGGGTTTGTCCCTTTTGTCGCTTTGTCTTCACGTTTCAGCCTCCTCATCGTACTTCCTGGTGAGGGTTCCGTTTGCAGGGGCCGCAGTAGAGCCTCTAGCTTCTCCCAGATTGCCCCGAATATGCGGTTGTACCGGAGCTCTGTTTCTCTCTCGATCGTGTGCACGGTAGTGGAGCGTAGGCCGGTCGCCATTTTGTAGGCTCCGCCCGCAGCCTTTAGGTTTTGTGGTCCTGTCGCTTGGGCCTTGTGTGGCCGGTTGGTCTGATGAGGTAGGACCGGGATATCCCCCGCCGGTCCAAAGGGGGGGGGACGGGGGCGGGGCCGGGCCGCCGAGCCAAGCGGCAGCCACCCTTGCTGGCTCCGGCTACTAACAGCATCAAACAGCTTAAAAATACCACAATTAGACCCGAAATTGCTCCAACCATCCGAGGAAATGACAGGTAGTCGGATGGTGAGGAGCCAGAGAGCGGGGAGCTGCGGCACAAACCCGGCGAGCACCGCTAACGGAGCGCATAAAGCCTGTCACAAGCCGCATGAGCGGGAACCGCAATACACAAGAGGCATGCAGGGGGTCGGATCCGGCCCCGCTCCCCCCCCACACGGCCGGGGGGGTGATCCCGGCCCAAGAGTCCGAGCTTCAGAGACTAGAGGAGGGGACCCATCCGGTGAGTGTTGTCCTCCCTCATGGAGCCAAAATGGCGGACGGATACCCCGCGCATGAAAAGCGATGGGGAGGGCACCCCACGCACACTATAGAAACCCAGACCAGGGCTCCTCGGCCCCCCGGAACAGCGGGTCCCACAACTAGACTCCCCTGGGCGGCGAACCGACTGGCATGGAGCCGGCCCTGTTACTCGGGTTTGGTGGTGGCCCGGGAAAATGCCCCCAAATCTGCGAGCCCTGTGGAGCTGGGGTGCGCAGACCACCCGGTGGACCGGTGACCGGGGGGCTGCGTGCCGGCACCAAGTATGAGACCGGAGGAGGGTGAGGTAGGACGAGGCTGGAGCTCCAAAGAGGCCTTACCGATGCTGGGGAGGTGCAGGAGGCTGAAGCCCTGGTGGATTCTACAGGGGGGGGACGCTGGACAGCTGCGGTCTCTGAGTGCCCACAGCATGGTGGACCTCACCGCGGGCACGTTCAACAGCATTGGGGGGGGAAGGAAGGGGGCCTTCTGTGACTGGGGATGCCTGGGGGACTGGAAAAGGTACCGCATGGTGCGGCAAACCCGGAGAGAGGTACTGGGAGGTTCAGAACTCCGGACTCCATCTAGCCCCCCTCCAGCGAAGTGACTCACAAATTTTTTTATTTTTTTTTCACAGTCAGCTGGAGAAGCTCAGTGGTCCCACAGCCACTCTCCACTCTTCTCTCGCCCCAAAACCAGAAAGACACCAGCAACATTGAGATCCTCTCTAAAGCTGACTAAGACAACTGTTTAGGATCCGAGTCGCATGGGGGATGGGAAAGTTGGACTCTCTAGCATCTGTATTTTGCTATAAGATTTTGCTATAAGATTCTGATTGTTTTTAGTACCTTTAGTTTCAAGGTCCCCAAATAACAAATGATGCACCTTTTGTTATCTTGGAATGTGCCAAGCAAACCACAGTTATGTATGCCTTGATCTACATGGAGCCTGAGAGGGGGCCGCAATGTCGCCACGGGCACTGACAGGGTTAACACGCAGTAAGGCACTAAATATGGTATTACTAAATATACCCTTGAAGTGCCATTGTTGGTGCATAGGTTTGATTGTTCTTTTGGTAGTGATATTTAAGGGCATGCGAATCAAGGCTTACTTTCATTTAATTCCTTTTCTAGTTTATTTTTGTTTACCGAGTTTTTAATGTGGCTTAGGCAGAGCAGAACTAATTAAATTAACTAGATATATAGCTAATAGTGTTGTTCAACGCTTTTCCAAGATGGTGTTTCTGTCTTTTACCTATTTAATAACATGATCAATACATAGATAATTGCATACCCACGCCTCAACCAGAAATTACGTTTGCTTAAGCGATAATCCAATTTAATTACATAGATCAGTTTACAATATGAATCAATATGTTCTGCTACACAGGCAACGACGAATCCGCTTCTGCGTAAGCGCCAAAATGTCTGCACCTTTATTTACCAATGCTTATGCCCCTGCGCGGGCAACTACTTGCTTTATTACAAATCAGTTTGATAAATGCGTTTATATTGTGAAAACAATAAAAATATTCAAAACAAAGGTGGGGGGACGAGGGCTCCAAATTTGTTTTCCCTTAGTGCTCGCTGGCAGGAGAGCGGCTGCCCCTCCCGCTCCCGCCAGGCTAGTAGGCCTCACCGGTGCATGTGTCGAGGGTTGGGGTGATCGTTGCTTGTAAGGTGTCAGTTTGTTAGTCCCGATTTCCCCCATCGCTTGGTGGTCCCAGTTTGGCTTGTGGGTGCCTTTTCAGTGTAATTATGTCCCTTTTTTGGGTGTTGGACACTGGAGCTGGTAAGGGTTGCCGCTGCTCAGCTCTGCGGTTCGGCCCCGCCCCCTGGATCAGTCTTTTAATCTATTGCGACTGTCTGCAGTAGGGTATGCGAAGATTACAGTTCATGTGTAAGAGTCTGGTTGTGTCCACGTAAACAAGTCTGATGTTTTTTTTCACAGCTTAAACAGAATATTAAAGGATATAATTGAGGTTAAGGTTTGTCCGAGAAATCTGATTGCTATTATGGAGTCAATAAGATTTTTAAAAAATCATTTTTGTGACATAATTGAAAAAATAAAGGACTACATTTGGATTTTTGCCTTCTTTTAGATCAACGGCATAAAATAAAGGTTTTCAAGGTTTTACTTGATAGGCTTTATTCTTTTTTCAACACAGACTACTATGTAGCTATGATATTGTAGTGGTTTATCATACAGACTGTTTATCATAGTGGTTAGCCCTACAGCCTTCATTCCTCTACTGCTGCATGGACAGTGAGAAAAAAAATGAACTTCCATATCAACCCATCCAACTTTGGTTGGTAATGATAGGCTAGAATGTTGGTATATACAAACCTATTATCTTAAATGTATTGATAATAATTATCAGTATATTGAACATAAAGTTGTTTTCCTTACTGGATTTGGTGGAATTACATGCAATACACTGCCCAACCAAGAAATAACTACATTGATTACAGTAACAATGCACCCAATGGCATAGGATATATTAGCTCCTTAGTGACCAGACCGTTTTTCAATTTTCTTACTGTTAAGGAACAGGACTGTTTTTACATTTCTGCGGTGTTTGTGTTTAGCTGTAATTTTCCTCTTACTCATTTACTGTACCCACAAATATTATATACTATTTTTCAACCCCTTAAGGACACAACTTATGGAATAAAAGGGAATCATGACGGAATATTTCCGTCATCTGTCCTTAAGGGGTTAAATGCTATTTCTAAAGATAACATTATTTTCATCATATCAGATAATTTACCATAAAAAAATTATATAATATGATGAAAAAAATGTTTTAAAAAAAACACACTTTTTCTAACTATGACCTCCAAAATCTGGTACGCATCTAAAACCGCCAAAAACACCCATGATAAATAGTTTCAAAATGTTGTCCTGAGTTTAGAAATACCCAATGTTAAAGAACCACTATAGTGCCAGGAAAACAAACTCGTTTTCCTGGCACTCTAGTGTTAATAGGTCCCCCCCACCCTCAGCGCCCCCTCCCGCCGGGCTCTGAGTGGAGGAAGGGGTTAAAGGCTTACCTTTCTCCAGCGCAGGGCTCCATCGGCGCTGGGGACTCTCCTCCCTCTTCCGCTGAATGCGCATGCGCGTGCATTCAGTCAGTCCATAGAAAAGCATTCTCAATGCTTTCCTATAGACGCTGGCATCTTCTCACTGTGAAAATCACAGTGAGAAGCACTGAAGCGCCTCTAGCGGCTGTCAAACACTGGTCAAATTTAGCATTTATATTTGTTTGTGTGTTAAAAATGCAAAAAACAATTATGAATGCTAACTTTGGCCAGTGTTTGTGACTAAGTGGCTACTAAAAAAGACCGAACATACCCCATTTGCAGTACCTTGGGTTGTCTTCTTTTGCAAATGGTATGCCATCATGGGGGTAACTCTCATTCTTGGGCTACCATACGCTCTCAAAGGCAACATAACCAATCTGGCAAATTTCAATGTAAAAAAACAGAAAATCAAGCCTTATATTTGACCTTGTAACTTTCAAAACACTATAAAACCTGTGTTTCTCAGAAGACTTCGCAGAAGACATATATTAGTATGTCAAAACAGTAAAACGTATCACAACAAAATGATGTCATCAGTGAAAGTACCATTTGTGTGTGAAAAATGCAAAAAACATCACTTTCACCGACAATATCATCGCTGTGATATGTTTTACTGCTTTGAAACACTAACATTTGTATTCAGCAAAGTCTCCTGAGTAAAACAATACCCCAATGTACAGGTTTTAGGGTGTCATGGAAAGTTACAGGGTTAAATACAGTGCTAGCAAATTAAATTATCTGGACTTTCTGCCTGGGTTGTCAGGCAGTCCCCTCAAATTGCAATCAATAAAATTACTTAATTATGTAAAAATATTACATAAATATGCACGTAGAATTTAAATATATACATATATACATATATATATATATACACACACATATTTATATATTTGAAGTCTACGTGTATATTTATGAAATTATTTAGGTAATTATGTAGATGGACATATATATATGTATTATTTTTATTTATTTATTTATATATACATATATATAATTTAATTCTAAGTGTATTTTGATATAAATATATATATATAATAATATCAAAATACAGTTAGAATAAAATGACATATATATATATATTATATATAATTTTTTAACAACTCTTATTTTTTTAAATGTTATTTATTTTTATTTACTTATTTTTTATATTTTATAATAATTTATATATACAATATATATAGTTATTATATTATATATATATATATATACGTGTGTAATGTAATTTATAAGTGTATTCTTATATTAATATATGTATATATTAATATAAAAATACACTTAGTATGACAATATATATATATATATATATATATATATTTATGTTGACTTATTAACAATTTTTTAAAAATTGTCCCCTGCAGGCAGCACTATGGACGCCAATTGTGGCCATGTGACTGCTCTTTCAGAGCGATCACCTGGCCCGCGGGGGCCTAATTTGCCGAGGCAGGACTGTCTGGGCTGTCAGGCACTCCCCCCAGACCGGGAGCAACACGATTGCTGGTGGGGGAACGGCGGCGATCGGGTAAGTACTAAGGAATACCGCAGATGTACTAGGTACGTCCTCGGTCCTTAAGGACCGTTTTTGTCAGACGTACCTAGTACGTCCGCGGTCCTTAAGGAGTTAAGCAGAATGTGAACAGTCAGTTCTTGAATTTCATGTGTTGGAAGCAGGAAAAATGGGCAAGCAAAAAACTCTTTGATAAAGGTCACATAGTAATGGCTAGATGACTGGGTCAGAGCATTTCTAAAACGGCAAGTCTTGTGGGTTTTTGCTAGTATGAAGCGGTTAGTACCTACCAAAAGTGGTGCAAGGAAGAACATCTGCTGCACCGGCATCAGGGTCATTGGTGCCCAATGCTCATTAAAGCACATGGGGAGTGAAGGCTTGTTCATCTGGCCTGATCACACAGAAGAGGTACTGTAGCTCATATTGCTTAAAAACATAATGCTGGTCATGGAAGGTGTCAGAACACACATGGCATCACAGTTTGCTGCGCATGTAGCTGCATAGAGTGCACATGATAATCCCTGTCCACCATTGAATGTGCCTTCATTGGAGAAGAGAACATCAGAACTGGACATGAAACAATGGAAGAAGGTTGCCTGCTCTGGTGAATCATATTTTCTTTTAGATCTGGTGGATGGTTGGGTGTTTGTGCATCATTAACCTGGGGAAGAAATGGCAACAGAATACACTATGTTAAGAAGGCAAGCTGGCAAAGGCAGTGTTATGTTCTGGGCAACGTTATGCTGGGAAACATTTGTTCCTGTCATTTATGTGGATGTTACTTTGAGATGTACCATTTAGCTAGAAATTGTTGCATATAACATGAATCCCTTCATGGCAATTTTGTTCTTCATGGCAGTGGCCTCTTTAGGCAGAATAATGCACCCTACCATCCTGCAAATATTGTTCATAAATGGTTTGAGAAACATGACAAAGAATTCAAGATGTTGTCTTTGTCTCCAAATTATCCAGATTTCAATGTGATTGAGCATCTGTGGGATGTGCTGGAACAACAAAACTGATCCTTAAAGCCCTCACTGTTTATTACCTATAAGTACAACATAATTAATGTGCATCTAATTCTGCATGTTTCATTGAGGGTATATCTAAAAACAGCTTGCAAAGGCTGCAGTTTTTCCCTCCCTTCTAACCCAACCTAGACTTTCTGTGACTGTCCAATCACAGACATCCCAATGCAGTTCAATGAGAATACTTTGCAAGGCATGTGCTCCGAGCAATTGCCTGTCTCTTGAGTTTAGTTCAACTGAGCTAAACAAACCTGGAAGCATTAGTACCGGTTGTCTGATTGACAGTCAGGGGGTATAACAAGGTTAATTTATAAACGTGTAAATTTCTATTGATATTTGCCCTTTTTGTAGAATGAAAAAAAGAGGACAAACTACTCAAACATTTCAGCAAACTAAATACTTTAGGGGTCGTGAATGTCCCTTAAAAGAAACACTATAGTGTCAGGAATAGTGAAGGATTCACTGTTTAGGTCCCCTGCCCTCCTCTCTCTGGACATTAAAGGTTGAAAACTTACTTTTTCTCTCATGCTGTACCGGTCTTGCTGTGGCTGGTCCCACCTCAATGATCTCAGCCAATCCAATCCCTATTGTGCAAAAAACCATGCTGCGCAAATCAGCATCTCTTCCTAGAGATGCATTGATTCAATGCATCTCTATGGGGAGCATTCACCACTGAACACCAGTGGAGCACTGGAATAGGAAACACCTCTAGTGGCCATTTGAGTGACTGCCACTAGAGGTTTTCCTAGGCAGTAATGTAAACACTGCCTTTTTTAGAGTGCTTACATTGCAGGGACAGGCTATAGACACCAGAACCACTACATTAAGCTGTAGTGGTTTTGGCGACTATAGAGTCCCTTTAACATGGAACAAAAGGCATCTCTAATAGGTGAAGCAAAACAAGCAACAGGTAGAGATCAGGGACACCAGAAGTTGGAATAGTAGAATTACAAGCAAGAGGTCTGTACAAGCAGCAGACAGAAAATGGTCATATAACAAGCTGGGTCAAACCCAGGACATAGACATTAAGTATCACAGCACCAGTGGCGTCACTAGGGGCAGTGGTGTATCCTGGTTTTGTTTTGCCCCAGGCACTCAGGCACTTCTCTACCCCCCCTTCCCCCCCCCGCCTTCTAAATACACATGCAAACTCACTGACAGACACATATACACTCAGTGTCAGACACACACATTCACTGACAGACACACATACACTAGCTAACAGACATACACACTCACTGACAGACACACATACACACTCACTAACAGACAACATACACACTCACTAACAGACACACACAGTCACTAACATACATACTCTATGCCCCCCCCCCCTCCCCCCTCCCATAGAGTATAATGGGAGGCAACACATCAACTCATTTGCAGGCAAATCTGTGTTATGTAGCAATTTCATTTTTAGGGAAGCAATATGTGACTTGGAATCTGAACCGTGAAACATATCAAGTAAATCTTTTACTGGCATACTCTCCAGGTTCAGTGTCAATTTTTAAAATTGACATTAAGTGGGATTATCAATATTTTCTATGTAATGGCAAGGGTGAATGACTATAGAGTATAATGGGAGGCAACACATAAAACCATTTGCAGGCATATCTGTGTTACATAGCAAATTAACCTTTACCACAGGTGTTCCCCAAGTACAGCAGCAGATTGTAAAATTCAAAGTAACTGGGATTACAGCTCTTTTCTATAGAATGACAGGTGAATGATACAATGGAATGCCCATAGAGTATAATGGGAAGCAATATGAGACTTGGAATCTGAACCATGAAACATATTAAGTAACTCTTTTGCAGGCATAGTCTCAAGGTCCAGTGGCATTTTTTTTTTTAAATTTAGGTTAAGTGGGATTATTAATGTTTTCTATAGAATGACAATGGTGAATGACTAAAAAGAATGCCCATATAGTTTAATGGGAAGCAAAATATAAACTAATTTGCTTTCAAATCTGTGTTATTTATCAAATTAACATTTACAACAGATGTTCCCAAAGTACAACAGCAGATTGAAAAATAGAAATTACCTGGGATTATTGCTCTTTTCAATGGAAAGACAGGTGAACGATACAATGGAATGCCCATAAAATATAATGGGAAGCAATATGTGACTTGGAATCTGAACTGTGAAACATATCAAATATATCTTTTCCTGGCATACTCTCCGAGTTCAGTGTAATTTTTTTAAAATTGAGATTAAGTGGCATTATCAATATTTTCTATGGAAAGACAAGGGTGAATGACTAAAGAGAATGCCCGTAGAGCAGGGGTGGGCAATCTGTGGCCCTCCATATGTTTTGGACTACATTGCCCTTGATGCTTTGCTAGCATTATGGCCCTAAGAGCATTATGGGAGATGTAGTCCAAAACATCTGGAGGGCCGCAGATTGCCCACCCCTGCTATAGAGTATAATGGGAGGCAACACATAAACTCATTTGCAGGCAAATCTGTGTTACATACAGGGCCGGCATCACCATTAGGCGACCTAGGCATTCGCCTACGGCACTGGCCTGCTGGTGTATGTCTGTCAGTGAGTTTCTATGTGTGTGTGTCAGTGAGTGAGTGTATGTGTGTCAGCGTGTGTGTGTGTCTGTCAGTGAGTGTGTGACATGAGGGGGCAGCAAAATCGATCTTTGCCTATGGCGGCAGAAATCCTTGTTCCCCAAGTACAGCAGCAGATTGTAAAATTTCAAGTAACTGAGATTATGGCTCTTTTCTATGGAATGACAGGTGAATGAT
Organism: Pelobates fuscus; assembly: GCF_036172605.1. Taxonomy (NCBI): domain Eukaryota; kingdom Metazoa; phylum Chordata; class Amphibia; order Anura; family Pelobatidae; genus Pelobates; species Pelobates fuscus. Next base: position 166,923,446 of record NC_086320.1, on the reverse strand, counting down.
ACAATGGAATGCCCATAGAGTATAATGGGAAGCAATATGTGACTTGGAGTCTGAACCGTGAAACATATCAAGTATATCTTGATATGAGTTGAGTGGAGACTGGGTGAAAGTCTAACGTAGAAGGGAAGGGAGTTCCACAAAAAAGGTGCAGCCTTTTTTATGGAAATCTGTAGGGAAATCTGAAAGACACAGCAAGTTGAACAGGACATGCATCTCTCCTTAGACAACCGTCTCATTCAAATGATTTGCCTTTAAATGAGACACTTGTCTCATGCTAGATTAAGAAAAAAATAAGTAAATATGGAATTTTTTTCATATTTACCAGTTTTGTCTCAGTGCATGTTCCATATCCCCTTTGCAGGACCGATCCTGAACAGGTGCACAGCTATCTGTGGATAGAGGCGCATCGTGGCGCTAGGCCCTGCCCCTCGCAATAGGCCCAGCTCCCTCACGCTCAGCTCCGCCTTTTATATTAGATGCCCTTATCACACAAGGCACCTGGGGCCAAGGTAAGTCTCAGGGAGGGGGAACAAATTAGTGGGGGTTTTTCTTCACCTCCTAACCCCCTACATGAGTCACTAACCCACCTTACTACAGTACCTAACCCCTACTACAGCCCCTAACCACCAATTGCATACCCTACAGCCCCTAAGCCCCTAACCCTCCCTATACCCTACTACAGACCTTTAGTCCTCACTACAGCCACTTACTCCCCACTTACTCTACTACAACCCCTAACCCCTAACCCTCTACTGCCCCTTACTGTAAAATACCCTACTATAGCCCCAAACCCCCCACTAAAATCCTTTTAATCAAACCGCAGCCCCTATCCCCTCACTACAGCCACTGCAACCCCTAACTCCACTACAGCCCCGATCCCCTCTACCATAGCCCCTTATTCCCACTGCAACGTCTAACCTCAAATTTTGCTCCTATCCCCCACTACAATCCCTACATTCCAAACACAGCAAAAAAAAAACAAGAAATACCTAAACATATAAACAAAGAAAGCAAAACAATTACTCATAGGGTAATAACATTGATTACAATGAAATACTCATTCAAATGTTGCATTCACAAAATGAGGGAATATTCAGGCTCATCGACAGTGTAGATAATCCCACGGATCCATCGTTATTCAAATATCCAATGATGCATGTAAAAGATATAAACAGACATAGTACAGCGCTGATTTAAAAATATTCACACGCTTTTATAGTTGCACTTACAATATACAATAGGTTCAAGAGCCCATCACTATAACTCTGCGTTTCCTGGTCTTAGCGATGTAGAAAAAGAGGAAGGAATCTTCACAGATATACTTGGCAAAATAAACATAAATATTTAAAACAAAATATTAAAATATAAACTCTACGCGTTTCGTCTAGTAATCTAGACTTTTTCAGGAGTAAAAAATTATGTAGTACATACAGTAATACACAAATTAAATGCTAGCGGTTAGAATAGACGCGATGCTGCCGTGGCTAAGCCTCTACGGTAATACGAGTGATGCAGAGTTGTTGCGGTCTGGTTTTATGCATGGTTTTGTTATACCGTTTCGGGACAGGGAGTTTGCTTCGAGCTTTCGTAACTTGAAGTCAGTAGGGGAATTTCCGGAGGTGGTTCGTGAAAAGCTTTTCAAAGAGGTTCAGTTGGGGCGGATGGCGGGGCCGTTTGAGGATTCCGCGCTGCCCGGCCTGCCGTTAGGAGCGGTCCCTAAGAAGGAAGCGGGGAAGTACCGTTTCATCCATCATCTGTCGCACCCGAAAGGGGCTGCTGTGAATGATGACATTGCCAGGGAACTATGCTCGGTCTCGTATGCATCATTCGACTAAGCGGTCGAGTTGGTTAAGAAGGTCGAGTTGCGCTGATGGCCAAGGTGGACATCGAAGTGGCATTCCGGCTGTTACCTGTGCACCAGGAGTGCCATCACTTGCTGGGGTGTTTCTTCCAGGGCCAGTACTTCGTGGATCTTTGCCTCCCAATGGGCTGTTCCATCTTGTGCTCGTATTTTGAAAAGTTCAGCACCTTCCTGGCATGGGTGGTTCAGAAGGATTCGGGGTATCGTTCAGTGGTGCACTACTTGGATGATTTCTCTGTGTGGGCCCGGCTGATTCTCCGGTGTGCCACTATCTGCTGTGGACAATCGAATGGGTGGCTGGCGCGTTCGGGTGCCGCTAGCGGCTGGTAATTGACTCCCTGCGGGGGAATGCCGTCTTCCCCAGGAAAAACTCCTGCGGCTGCGGGAGGTGGTGGCGGAAGTTCGTCGGTCTCGGAAAGTCACGTTGTAACAACTGCAGTTGCTGATAGAGTGTCAGGTCCCCTGCCCCCGCACCGCTGGCGGCGACCTTGCTTACCTCATCACAGTGAGCTGTGTCATCTGGTCCCTATCTCCAGACTGGCAGTGTATCTGACGCTGCACGCTCCAGAGCAGCTTCCTTATATGTGTGCTGCACCCGGTCATGTGACCCGGCACACAGTGATGACCTCAGAGACCACGTGTTGTGGTTAACACTAATTGGAGATGAGCCAATCAGACACACCCTGTGCGTATATAAGCTAACCTCTCCCTTGCCTCAGTGCCCTGTTGTGGTCTTTGGTTTACCATTGAGCGTTGCACTTGTTATTTGGATTTCCTGGTTACTGATATTTGGCTTTGTCTCTCATTATTCCGTCTCTCTGTGTTTCCCTTGACCTTGGCTCATGTTTTGACTATCCCTTTTTGCATAACCCGACCACTCTAACGATCAGTATTGCAATTCTCTCTACTCTGTCCTGTCTGAGTGTTAGGGTTCCCTAGTGAACGTTACATAGGGAAACTCAACTCTGTGTGTCGGGTGATCCCAATGGGGTGAATTTTCAGTCGCAGTCTCTCACGGGCGACGGCGGGGGATGCGATCTCCGGGGGGTTCGGATCTCCAAGCCTATGCGAGTGAACCTTGATGTCTGGGGCACCTTCTTGGAGCACTTTAATGGGACGGTATTCTTTCGCAAGGTAGCGGTGTCAGCAGCATACTTAGAGCTGTACATAGACACCTCGGGTAGTGTAGGTTTTGGGGCTTATTTCGGGGGGCTGTGGTGTGGTGAGTCTTGGCCGGTGGCCTGGGCAGTCAGCCCGCTGATGTGGAACTTGGCCTTCCTCAAGCTCTTCCCTCTGTTGGGGGCTCTATCCCTCTGGGGTGATCTCCTTAGGGATCAGAAGGTGGTGTTCTACACAGACAACATGTCCGTGGTGCACGCAGTTAATAATCTATCGGGTTCTATGACTGTCTTCCTGTGTGTGTATGACTGTCTTCCTGTGTGTGTGTATGACTGTCTGCCTGTGTGTGTGTCTGTGTGTGTGACTGTCTGCCTGTGTGTGTGTGTGTGTGTGTGTGTGTGCGTGTGTCTGTGTGTGTATGACTGTCTGCCTGTGTGTGTGTCTGTGTGTGTGTGTATGGCTGTGTGCCTTTGTGTGTATGGCTGTCTGCCTGTGTGTGTGACTGTCTGCCTGTGTGTGTGTCTGTGTGTGTGTATGACTGTCTGTGTGTGTGTGTGACTGTCTGCCTGTGTGTGTGTGTGTGTGTGTATGACTGTCTGCCTGTGTGTGTGTCTGTATGACTGTCTGCCTGTGTTTGTATGTGTATGACTGTCTGCCTGTGTGTGTTTGTGTGGCTGTCTGCCTGTGTGTGTGTGACTGCCGGCCTCTGTGTGTGTGTATTTCTTCCTGTGTGTGTATGGCCATCTGCCTCTGTATGTGTGGCTGTCTGCGTGTGCATGTGTGTGGCTGTCTGCCTGTGTGTGTGTGTGTGTGGCGTGTCTACCTGCCTGTGTGTGTGGCTGTCTGCCTGTGTATGTGTGTGTGTGGCTGTCTACCTGTGTGTGTGTGGTTGCCTCTGTGTGTGTGGCTGCCTGCATGTGTGTGGCTGTCTGAATGTAAGTATGTGTGTGTAAGACTGTATGTGTGTATGACTGTCTGCCTCTGTGTGTGTGTCTGTGTGTATGACTGTCTGCCTGTGTGTGTTTGTGTGTGTGACTGTCTGTGTGTGTGTGTCTGTGTGTATGGCTGCCTGCCTGTGTTTGTATGTGTATGACTGTCTGCCTGTGTGTGTGTGTGTGTGTGTGTGTGTGTGTGCATGACTGTCTGCCTGTGTGTGTGTGTGTGTGTGAGTGACTCTCTGCCTGTGTGTGTTTGTGTGGCTGTCTGTCTGTGTGTGTGTGACTGCCTGCCTCTGTGTGTGTGTGACTGTCTGTGTGTGGATGTCTTCTTATGTGTGTATGGCCGTCTGCCTCTGTGTTTGTGTATGGCTGTCTGTGTGTGTATGTGTGTGGCTGTCTGCCTGTGTGTGGCTGCCTGTGTGTGTGGCTGTCTACCTGTGTGTGTGTGTGTGTGTGTGTGTGAGTGACTGTCTGGCTGTGTGTGCTTGTGTGGCTGTCTACCTGTGTGTGTGTGGCTGTCTGCGTGTGTGACTGTCTGAATGTAAGTATGTGTGTGTAAGACTGTATGTGTGGCTGTGTGTGTGTGTGACTGTCTGCCTGTGTGTGTTTATGACTGTCTGCCTGTGTGTGTGTGTGTGTGTGTGTGTGTCTGTGTGTATGACTGTCTGCCTCTGTGTGAGTGTGTCTGTGTGTATGACTGTCTGCCTGTGTGTGTGTTTGTGTCTGTGACTGTCTGTGTGTGTGTGTGTGTGTGTTTGACTGTCTGCCTGTGTGTGTGTGTCTGTGTGTATGGCTGTCTGCCTGTGTTTGTATGTGTATGACTGTCTGCCTGTGTGTGTGTGTGTGTGTGTGTGTGTGCATGACTGTCTGCCTGTGTGTGTGTGTGTGACTGTCTGCCTGTGTGTGTTTTTGTGGCTGTCTGTCTGTGTGTGTGTGACTGCCTGCCTCTGTGTGTGTGTGTGTGTGTGTGTGTGTGTGTGTGACTGCCTGCCTCTGTGTGTGGATGTCTTCCTGTGTGTGTATGGCCGTCTGCCTCTGTGTGTGTCTGTGTGTGTGTGTATGGCTGTCTGCCTGTGTGTGTGTCTGTGTGTGTGACTGTCTGCCTGTGTGTGTGTGTGTGTGTGTGTGTGTGTGTGTGTGTGTGTGTGCGTGTGTCTGTGTGTGTATGACTGTCTGCCTGTGTGTGTGTCTGTGTGTGTGTGTATGGCTGTGTGCCTTTGTGTGTATGGCTGTCTGCCTGTGTGTGTGACTGTCTGCCTGTGTGTGTGTCTGTGTGTGTGTATGACTGTCTGTGTGTGTGTGTGACTGTCTGCCTGTGTGTGTGTCTGTGTGTATGACTGTCTGCCTGTGTGTGTGTCTGTATGACTGTCTGCCTGTGTTTGTATGTGTATGACTGTCTGCCTGTGTGTGTGTGTGCATGCATGACTGTCTGCCTGTATGTGTGTGTGTGTGAGTGACTGTCTGCCTGTGTGTGTTTGTGTGGCTGTCTGCCTGTGTGTGTGTGACTGCCGGCCTCTGTGTGTGTGTATGTCTTCCTGTGTGTGTATGGCCATCTGCCTCTGTATGTGTGGCTGTCTGCGTGTGCATGTGTGTGGCTGTCTGCCTGTGTGTGTGTGTGTGTGTGTGTGGCGTGTCTACCTGCCTGTGTGTGTGGCTGTCTGCCTGTGTATGTGTGTGTGTGGCTGTCTACCTGTGTGTGTGTGGTTGCCTCTGTGTGTGTGGCTGCCTGCATGTGTGTGGCTGTCTGAATGTAAGTATGTGTGTGTAAGACTGTATGTGTGTATGACTGTCTGCCTCTGTGTGTGTGTCTGTGTGTATGACTGTCTGCCTGTGTGTGTTTGTGTGTGTGACTGTCTGTGTGTGTGTGTCTGTGTGTATGGCTGCCTGCCTGTGTCAGGCACAGGGAACTGGAGGTCATGCTACCTGACTATTTCAGAAAGGATGGGTTGCATTTCTCGGATGTTTTGTTTAATTTGGGGTGCAGGAAGGACTGGCCAAGGCTTTGTTTCTTCAGGGTGGCAGAGCTCAGACGGATTAAGGGTTCAAGGTCTGAGCTTGTGGCGGGCTGGTATAAGGAAGGTTAAGGGGGTGTCAGGGTGGTAGTCCGGTGCCCGGAACCCAGACACAGTGTCCAGGCGGCGGCAGTGGACCGGGACCCATTATGCCTGATGTTAAGTAGGAGTATTCAGCGTGGAGGTGCATTAGCAGGGTCTGGTGCAGGGTAACTTCACGCCCCCTGGTGTTGAGCACCAGCGTTTGTGCAGCCACATACCAAGACCCTGATTAAGCTTATGCTTATAGCAGGAACTAGGAGCTTGGAAATTAAGCAGACCTCCCAGGAGCTGAATAGGGAGGCTCTGCAGCAAGATTGTATCCAGTACTAGAAACAAGGCAAGACTAGAGATAGGCACCAAACATGAAAACAAGACAGAACTAATAGAACCCAGAACCCAGAACCAGAGAAGGATAGTAAGCTAAACCCAGAACATATACACAAGACATGAGGAAAACATGAACATAACATGGGCATGACTGGACAGGACTGTACATGGGCTGGGTATACAAACTAAAACAAGACAAGATAACATAGGCAAAACAAGAGGAGAAATAACTAAGTACTACATATGAAAATCATGGGGATTTAGTCACACTATATGATCATACATTGCATAAGCCTGCCAACAACGCCAATGTACCCCATTTCTGGCAGGTCCTACACTGCCTAATGTATACTAAAACATCCTAAGTAGACATATATAGCACTTACCTGCAAGAAAGGGCAGAAGCTTTGAGCAGCTGCCTGCAGGACTCTGAAACAGAAAGGAATGATGGAAAACAAACGGGTGTGGCAACATAAAACAAACATTTAAAGGAAACCTGGAGACTGGGAAATCCAGGGATGAACTATAGGAATGAACCCAGAAATCCCAGCATAAAGAAAACCAGACATAGAATAGAAAACCAAAAACCAAGAAAAAACAAACAAGAATTGAAACAAGAGTACTGGATACCAGAAGCCAAGTCCAGACATCAGAACAGAGCAGAGCAGATCATGACAGGGGGTAACTGGCCTGCTTAGGGAAGAGAAGAGCAAGAGTAGTTAGTTGACTAATATGGTTGGTTACCTGTTGGTAAGATGTTGGTGGGTTTCGAGCTCGTCGGTAGCTCAGAACCCGGGTGGTGTAGGGGTATCAAGGTATACCCCTGCCAGGATCGTTTGGAAAATGTTGGATCTTGTTTATGTTATATTTATGTGTTTTTATACTATGTTATGTTATATATTATGGGTCATTGCCTTGGGATTTGATATATGGGGAAGTGATAATGTTGGATGGCTGAGGATTTGGGGATGGGCAATGACTTTAAAAAGTTATTTATATGTTGTTATTATTATTATTATTATGAATAAAATAAAATTAAAGCTGTGGACATATTGACCCATACCTAAGAGTATCAGTCTTTTATTAAGGGTGGGTTGGTATAAAGTAGTAGATAGATCGTCCTGCCCATATGGCGACAATGCACCTGTCATGTCATTCCTTTTAGTAAGTCCCCCAGAGTGGGCTCTGTGTTGAAAGGACTTCCTCCTGGGTCATAGAGAGCAGCGCAGGGGAGAGGCAGGGAGAGGAAGCACAGCTCTGCAGAGAGGCATCCAGGAAGCTGCTGGTAACTGTGAGTCAGTGTGTGTGGTTCAGTCTCTGTGTGTGTGTTTGTGGGGGGTCAATCTGTGTGTATGGGTCAGTCAATGTGTGGTGGGTTAGTCTGTGTGGGGGAGGGTGGGGGTTCAGTATGTGTGTATGGGTCAGTCAGTGCGTGTGTGGGGTCAGTCTGTGTGTGTGTGGTCAGTCTGTGTGTGTGGGGATCAGTTTGTGTGTATAGATCAGTCTGTGTGTGTGGGCGGGTCAGTCTGTGTGTGCGGGTGGAGGTTCAGTCTGTGTGTATGGGTCAGTCAGTGTGTGGGGGGTCAGTCTGTGTTTATGGGTCAATTAGTGTGTGTGGGGGTGTCAGTCTGTGAGTGTGGGATGGGTCAGTCAGTGTGTGTGTGGGGGGTTAGTCTGTGTGCGTGTGGGTCAGTCTGTGTCTGTGGGGATCAGTTTGTGTGTATGGGTCAGTCTGTGTGTGTGGGTAGGGGGTTCAATCTGTGTGTATGGGGCAATCAGTGTGTAGGGGAGGTCTGTCTGTGTGGAGGTGGGGGTTCAATATGTGTGGGGGGGTCAGTCAGTTGTGTGGGGGGTCAGTCAGTCTGTGCGGGGGTGGGGGTTCAGTCTGTGTGTATGGGTCAGTCAGTGTGTGGGGGGTCAGTCTGTGTGGGGGTGGGGTTCAGTCTGTGTTCATGGGTCAGTCTCTGTGTGTGGGGGGATCAGTTTCTGTGTATGGGTCAGTCTGTGTGTTTGGTGTGTTAATTGTGTGTGGGGTGGGTCAGTCTGTGTGTGTGTGGGGGGTAGTCTGTGTGGGGGTGTGGGTTCAGTCTGTGTGTATGGGTTAGTCAGTGTGGGGGGGGTTCAGTCAGTGTGGGGGTGGGGGTTCAGTCTGTGTTTATGGGTCAGTCAGTGTGTGGGGGGGTTAGTGTGTGTGTGGGTATCAGCTTGTGTGTATGGGTCAGTCTGTGTGTAGGGGGCTCAGTGTGTGTGGGGTGGGTCAGTCTGTGTGTGGGTTGGAGGTTAGTCAGTGTGTGTGGGGGGGTTCAGTCTGTGTGGGGATTGGGGTGGGGGTTCAGTCTGTGTGGGGATCAGTTTGTGTGTATGAGTCAGTCTGTGTGTATGTGCAGGGGTCAGTCTCTGTGTGTGTGGGGGGGTCAGTCTGTGTATGTTTGTATGTATGTATGTGTCAGTCTGTGTGTGTGTGGGGGGGGGTCAGTCTGTGTAGGGGAGCAGTCTGTGTGTGTGTAAAGTTCAGTCTGTGTGAGGGAGCAGTCTGTGTGTGTGTGTATGGGTCAGTCTGTGTAAGTGCTTGAGCTCCAAGAGAGATACCTCTCATATCGTGACCTCCCCTGTACCCGATGGATAGGCTGCCTTCTCAACCACCACGGATCTGATTGTGCCACCCCCTCCCTGCAAGGTAAGATCAAGGAAAGGGGAATATTCTTTTTTTAACATTTTTAAAAAAAATATTAAAGTAAAAATTTAAAATCTCTTCCCTATCCCACTCTCTACACCGCCTGAACACAGTACACCCTCACAGACAGTGAACCCCCCACATACAGTACACTCATACCAACACAGAGTACACCTTTGCATACACACACAGTGCACCCCTCACACACATCATCTCTTCACCCATATATACACTTCTTCCCCACATACCTTAACCCCCCCCACTTACATACATACATGCATGTTTCACCCCATTACACACTGAATCTCAAATATATATATATATTATTTTTTTAAATAACTACAGCTCCTTGATAAGCACACAATGCAACCCGAATACACTCACAGTGTAGCCAATAGATGCACACACACACTTTACAGGCCCTTTCAGCACACACACAATCTCAAAAGTTCCTATACATGAGAACGTGTTTACACTACAGCCCCTAGTTACACATAGTACACCATAAACCATGGGTCGTCAACCTGGTCCCTACCGCCCACTAGTGGGCATTTCAGGATTCCAGGTGGGCGGTAGGGATTTTAAATTTTTTTTTACAAATTGGGCAGGCGGGCGCGAGCCGGCGGTACCGCTGTGACAGGGTACCGCCATCACCACTTGCGGCCCCGGCGGCAAACCGCTGGGGCCGCATATGGAGGGGTCCATCGGGTGGCCCATGCTGTCAGGGCCACCCGATGGATGTGGATTGTGAGGGGGCCCGGTCAGCGCTGGGCGCTTTAACAGCGTGACCGGGCCCCCTGTGATGACATCTCTGCTGGGAGGAAGTGATTCCCCAGTCACTCCTCCCAGCATACTGAGAGCCGCGCGGGAGGAAGGAGGAGGAGGGAGTCAGAGTGGGAACTCTGACTCCCATCCACCTGAGCCACCACTGGACCCCAGAGAAAGTCACCCTCCTGCACTTTAAAGGTAGGAAACAGGAGGGTGACTTAAATATAATGTTTGTTTGTTTGTGTATGTGTCTTTGTATGTATGTCTTGTGTGTGTCTGTATGTGTGTCTTATGTATGTGTCTTGTGTGTGTATGTCTGTATACATGTGTCTTGTCTTTGTATGTATGTCTTGTGTGTGTCTGTATGTGTGTCTTATGTATGTGTCTTGTGTGTGTGTGTATGTCTGTATATATGTGTGTCTTGTCTTGTGTGTGTCTGTATGTGTGTCTTATGTATGTGTCTTGTGTGTGTATGTCTGTATACATGTGTGTCTTGTCTTTGTATGTATGTCTTGTGTGTGTCTGTATGTGTGTCTTATGTATGTGTCTTGTGTGTGTGTATGTCTGTATATATGTGTGTCTTGTCTTGTGTGTGTCTGTATGTGTGTCTTATGTATGTGTCTTGTGTGTGTATGTCTGTATACATGTGTGTCTTGTCTTTGTATGTATGTCTTGTGTGTGTCTGTATGTGTGTCTTATGTATGTGTCTTGTGTGTGTGTTTGTCTGTATATATGTGTGTCTTGTCTTTGTATGTATGTCTTGTTTGTGTCTGTATGTGTGTCTTATGTGTATGTCTGTATATATGTGTGTCTTGTCTTTGTATGTATGTCGTGTGTGTGTCTTTGTATGCATGTCTTGTGTGTGTCTTTGTATGTATGCCTTGTGTGTGTGTGTGTCTTTGTATGTATGTCTTGTGTGTGTGTGTGTCTTTGTATGTATGTCTTTGTGTGTGTGTCTGTATGTATTTCTTTGTATGTGTCGTGTGTGTGTCTGTCTGTATATATGTGTGTATGTATGTGTGTCTGTTTCTTGTGTCTGTCTGTATGTGTGTATGTGTCTTTGTATGTATGTCTTTGTGTGTGTGTGTGTGTGCCTGTCTGTCTGTATGTATGTATTTATGTATGTGTGCCAGTCTGTTATAGTGGGATACCTAGCTCAGCCTTCCTACTGGGCATTGCTATAAGGAAGGTTAAAAAAAAGGGGGAAAAAAGGTGGGGAGGGGAATTGAGGAGGGAGAAGAGGGGAGCTGACGCACAGATGAGAAATCATATTATGCGCAAACAGAGAAGTCGTCTGAATATCACCGAAAGAGGAGACCTTCGTTTGTTCCTTAAGAAAATCGAACCAGATATCAAATATTTAGCCTTGCAGCATCAACCTCAAGGATCTCATTAATCACTAGTAAAGGTAATTTCAATTTACTTTATTGTTTTCTCATTAAACTTTTTATAAAGTTAAAAACATTATAAACATGCATTAATTGGAAATAAAAAGATAAATGTACGTACATTTATTTTTTTTAAAACACCCTCCTTTCGAAAAAAATATTCCGCACTTGCGTGAAAACTGGTGGGCGGTAAGGAAATTTTTTCAACCAAAAAGATGCATTAGTGGGCGGTAGTTAGAAAAAGGTTGACTACCACTGCCATAAACAGACATTTCTATACACACACTTAACACAAACACAATGGAAATATTTGCATCTCATGAAAAGGTTTTCCAGTTCCTGTGAAAAGGTATTTTGCCTGTAATGAGGGAGGCGCAGCAGTGGAACTACAGGGAGTGCTGGTGTTGCGGTTACACCGGTTGCGGTTACACCAAGTGGCCCGTGCAATTAGGGCCATCTATTGGGCATGTGTCTTCAGGGGCCCCAAATTTTCTTTGCACCAGGGCCCACTCTATGTTAGTTCAGCCACAGTTCAGCAACTTCCCTGGCACACAAGCTCTGCCCCTGCATGGAAGATTGCCTCCTTGTACACAAGCTCCGCCCCCGTTCTCTAACTGAGACACACCCTGACAGACACACATTCTGACAGACATACAGTGCCAGGCACACACTCTCTGACTGAGACACATACACACGTTTTCTCACACACTCACAAAGTGCTATTTTTATTTAAATCCACCCAGCCTCCCTACATTTGGGAGAGCTGAGTGGATCTTTCTCTGGCGTCCAGTGTGTCTCCTCTGAATCTTCCTACAGTTTCTCTCTGCTCCCCTGCACGCTCTCTGTAGTGTTGCTGGCGCCGGAGTGACGCTATGTCATTAAACAGCGCGCAAGGGAGCAGAGAGGAACTGCAGGATGGTTATTGCTCCCTCACGTGCCGCCTCCATGCTCCCCCGTGGCGGACGGCTTTAATGTTTCCTGCGTGGCTCAGCAAAGGGATGAAAAATGCCAGGTGGCAGGGCGAAATGTCTAGTCGCCATAGCGGCCTGGCACCTAGAATTTGTCGAGCCCTGTGTATGTGTGTGTATGGTTGTATACAATGTAGCGGACCACGGGTATATATATATATATACACATACACGTTTTATAAGTGCCCCCTACTTTTGTCTTTGGCCCCTTATGTGCCCTCCCTCACCCCCCAAGTATGAATCCTGGAGATGCCACTGCACAGCACCCAGGGCCAGCGCTACCGTAAGGCGGCCCAGGCGGCCGCCTTAGGACGCACTAGCCCTGGGGGCGCAACATCAGGCTGACCGGAAGGAGGGAAGCGCACTGCGCTCCCCTCCAGCCGGTTACTACTTGTAGCGTGGCCGAGCGCGGCATAGAGATCCCCGCCCGCGGAGCCCAGCCTCGGTCAGCCCACCTCCTACACTGGTGTCTGCCGGAAGCTGTGTGGAGGGGGCGGGGATATGAATGACATCTTATCCCTGCTCCTTGTACCACACAGCGCGGCTGGCGCCCAGTGATGGGGCTGGGCTGCAGGACGAGACTCCACAGAGCCGGACAGCATGCAACCAGGGGACAAGATTTAACAGATGTAAGTATGTAATTATGTATGTATGTATGTCTCTGTATGTTTGTCTGTAAGTCTCTGTATGTATGTATGTCTCTGTATCCAATGTGTATGTATGTATGTATCTGTATGCATGCATGTATATATGTAACTAAATGGATGTTTGTCTCTGTATGTACGTATGTATGTATGTGTCTGTGTGTCTCTGTATGCCTGTATGTATTTGTATGCATGTTTCTGTATGTATGTATGTATGTGTCTGTATGACGGTTTGCCTCTGTATGTATGTATGTTTGTATGTGTCTGTATGCCTGTATGTCTTGTATGTATGTTTCTGTAAGCCTGTATGTCTCTGTATGTACATATGTATGTGTATCTATGCCTGTATGTATTTGTATGTATGTTTCTGTATGCCTGTATGTCTCTGTATGCCTTTATATATGTATGTGTCTGTATGGCGATATGTCTCTGTATGCATGCATGTCTCTGTATGCGTGTATGTCTTTGTATGCCTGTATGTATGTATGTGTCTGCATGCCTGTATGTTTCTGTATACCTGTATGTCTCTGTATGTATGTATGTATGTGCCTGTATGTCTTTGTATATATGTTTCTGTATGTATGTATGTGTCTGTATGACGGTATGCCTCTGTATGTATGCATGTCTTTATATGCCTTCATGTCCCTGTATGCATGTATGCTTTTGCCTGTATGTCTGTATGTCTCTGACTGTATGTGTCTGTATGTCTCTGTATGATTATTTCTGTGTTTGTATGACAGTGTACCTGTATGACTTTGACTGTGTGACTGAAAAATTATGCCTGTGGCTTGGGAGGAAATACACACAGGTGAAGATGCATTTTTTTTTAATCAGGGTGATGGGCGCCAAAATGCATCTTTGCCTGTGTAACTAAAAATCCTATCACCGGCCCTGACAGCACCCAAAACACTCCTAAGGTGTCTGAATCATGAACAGGCATTGAGGACTGCAAAGTCTGGCTTTTTAAAGCTCTTCCTCTTGCACACCTAATTGATGCCTGTAAGAACCAGAAAAGCTGATGCTTACATCTATCAGCATAATCATTATGTTCAAGGAGCAGGTTCTGTGTCAATTGCCCTAATCAAAAGGTAGCCTTCTAGAGGACCATATAAAGACATTATCCTGCATATCATCACTTCATTTTATTTTAGACACCTTGTAATATTTTTTCTCCCCTACTTTGTAACTGCAACCTCTACTAGCCATACTTTGTGCATCCTGGGCATATTGCATACGTTTTCACCTTTATGTCTTGTTCGGCTTGGTTTCACCAGCCCTGCTCGATATATTTGGTTTGTTTAATTGTTTTATTCACCTACATGCATACCTCTAATAACTTTCCTCTGTGATTTTGCCCTCCACTCATTCTTTTATTGATACCTTGCCAAATGTTTGTTTTGTTTGAATAACCCTCATCTCACATGTACATAGATGCATCTCTCCATTCCTCAGCTTTATTGCAGGCCTCTTTGACCCCAACATATCTCTCTCCCACAACCTGAATGAATAGTTATCTAGCCTCAGACTTGAACAGAACTCAGAGCTCCAACAGCTGATCAACTGCCCCTGAGCTATAGTCAAATGTTCTATCTGACCACAATCTGCTGACCTTTGACATCGGTATACCCTGTACCCAAATTATACCACCCTCGGTATATCAGTCTTGCAGAAACTTGACAAGTCTTGACCTATAGCAATTCTCCACCAACCTCCAAACTCTGCTTTTGCCTATTTAAAACCTCACCTGCCCTAGCTCTGCAACCTCCTCCTCAACTAGATATCATGGAACCTCCTACATTTAAATGTTGCAAGAGCCCCAGATTACAACTATGGCAAACTGATCCAATGCCTCCAAAAATGCTCCTGAACTTCTGAATGCTACTGGAGAAAGTATCATTCTGAAACACCTCTTGCCCACTTTTAACTATCTTCTTTGCTGTGTTACTGCTCCTCCTCCTACTAACTTAACCGATACAAACTTCACAACTCACTTCACTAAGAAGGGGCGGAGGCCAGGTGTAGCAAGTGGCAGAGCCGGTTCAGAGTACGCCCCATCGTAAGGCGGCTGGTGGGAGTGGAAGGAGGATGTCTACGGTGGGCTCCGTATGGAGGAGAGCGCTGCTGGGCAGGACTTCTGCATCAGAGGCACCCATGGCCCCCTTGAGTCAGCCCCTGGTGGTCTTGGCGGCACTGCTGGAGAAGGGTTGGAGGGGGGGGTCGATGCGGGCCGAGGGTCAATGAGACGTTGGGGTCAGGCTGGTGGCAGGAATTACCCAGGGGACGCTCTCAAGGACAGCGCAGCAGGTCACCAGATGTCACAGGGAGGAGGCAGGCATTTACACAGCACAGAGAAGGGACCAGGCGCAGCAGGGACAGGCAGTCCCCAAGGTGGTGTCCAAACCAGCCCTTCTGTTCGGCGCTACAGCAGGGAGCCTTCGGTGTGTTCAGACAGGAAAGTGCACAGCCGACAAAGTGCTTCTCAGCAGTGGTGTATCTTGGTTTTGTGCTGCCCTAGGCAGGACAAAACTCAGACACCCCCCCCCCGCGCGCGTGTGCCACCCCCACCCAACCCTTCCCCCCTGCCCCGCTTTCTAAATACACACACATTCACTGACAGATACGCATACACTAGCTAACAGACACACACAGTCGGACACACACAGTCGGACACACACACACACTAACAAACACACACAGTCGGACACACACACACTAACAGACACACACAGTGAGACACACACACTAACAAACACACACAGTCGGACACACACGCTAACAAACACACACAGTCGGACACACACACACTAACAAACACACACAGTCAGACACACACACTAACAAACACACACAGTCGGACACACACACACTAACAGACACACACAGTGAGACACACACACTAACAAACACACACAGTCTGACACACACACTAACAAACACACACAGTCGGACACACACACTAACAAACACACACAGTCGGACACACACACACACTAACAGACACACACAGTGAGACACACACACTAACAAACACACAGTCGGACACACACACACTAACAGACACACACTGTCGGACACACAGTCAGACACACACACTAACAGACACACACACACTAACAGACACACACACACTAACACACACAGTCACAGACACACACACACACACACTAACAGACACACACACACACACACACACACACACACTAACAGACACACACACACACACTATCAGACACACACAGTCAGACACACACACACACTCACATTAACACATTTTTTTTATTATTATTTACTCCCCCCCCCCTACCTTTGGGAATGCTGGGGGTGGGGGGGTTCTCCCATTCCCTGGTGGTCCAGTGGCTGCAGGACGGCACTGGCGGGCAGGCTGGGCGGCCGGCGAGGGAGCTCTTCCCCTGAGCTCTCTGCTCAGCTCCCTTGCGCGCCGCCCGCAGAGTGAGGCTGGGAGGCGGAGCTGGAATATGACGTCATATTCCGGCTCCCAGTCTCACTCTGCGGGCGGCGCGCGAGGGAGCTGAGCAGAGAGCTCAGGGGAAGAGCTCCCTCGCCGGCCACCCAGCAACCAGCAACCAGCCCAGCATGTCTGTTAGCCGCAAGGCTAACAAGACATTTGCATTGGGCATTTGGGGGCGGCGTTTTTTGCCGCCCCCTGGAAAATGGCGCCCAAGGCAAATGCCTTGTTTGCCTCGCGGCTAATACGCCCCTGCTTCTCGGTCATGTAGCAGAAGCCCACTCAGGGGTAGGCTTACCCCATGCGGCCAACCGGGTCAGGCTCAAAGGCGCAGCTCGGACAAGGATCGCATGCGGGAGCGTGGGGAGGATGGGTGGGTTGATGCTACCGAGAGCAGACTTCACAGGTTTTTTTCTCCCCGCAGGTCATGGACCCCTTCTCCCGCGGTTCTGATGTAGGACCAGGATGCCAGACGTCGGAGAAATGCTGCCACTCCTGAACCTCTTGAAGTGGATGGAAGGACAGCTCCCTGTGGACCTCGATGGCCCTGGCGGTGAATATTCATTTGCATCACACTCTGGGTCTTTGTTAGACAGTCTGAAGTCCTTTTTAAACACTTGGTCGGAAGGGGGGGGCTCAAGGGCACAGTTTAGCAGAGTATGAGATCCCCCTGGCAGGTGTAGTGTGCCTGGCGGTGCGGTGGTAGCCGTTGACGGGAGCGGCCCGAGGGTGGCGTTGGAGGCTTCTCCAGCTTCAGGCGATTCCTCGGGGGTTGGGGAACGAGTGGAATTGACAGGTGAGATTCCAGATGTGGTGAGGCAGAATGTACATGTCTCCTTTGAGGGTCCCTTGGGTTGCCATTTAAAATTAGATGAGAAGGAGAAGATATGGCGGGAGGAATTCCTAGAAATCTTTTTGCTCCTTCCCCTCGAGGAGTATCTTGACCTGAAGGAGAAGGACAAAAAAGATACCAAAAAGGAGGAGAAACGTCGGCGGTATCGTAAGATACCAAAGACGTTTGGGAATTGGCTTAGAGCATTGTGTATCTTGGCGAGTGTATTGGGGGATAAATGTCCAGAATGCTGTTTGCAGTTCTTTTGCTATTTGGATGGCATCTGTGAGGCCTACTGGACATATGGGGGACTGGATTGGTGTAAGTACGACGAGCAGTTCCGCCAACACCTATCGGCTAATCCAGGGATACGGTGGGATCAGATGGACCTGCCACTCTGGATGAAGTTGATGATGGCTCAGAAGGTGGCGCCCTTTCAAGGAGGGGCTGGCGTGGGAACGGGTGCCTCATCGTCGGCCAGCCAGAGAGAGGGGTTTTGCTGGCTCTTTAATGAGGGCCAATGCAAATGGGTAACTGCATGCAGATTCAAACATGAATGTTCTGGATGTGGGGGGACTCACGGGCTCAATCGATGCTTTAGGCGAGGTAATACTTCCGCTATGGGGGGAGCGGCGACATCTGCCTCTTCCTCTGTGGGCAACCCCGGTGAGGGTAGCACAAAGCTTCCACAGAGGGCTGTAATGCCTAATGATCAACAAACAGCGACAGAGCTCCTGCTCTGCCAACAAGCACCTGCTCGGCATACCCTGAAACATCTCACTGTGAAGCCTGATTACATCATTTCACTTGAGGGCATCGGTTGAGCTGGGCTACACGATGGGACTTCTGGGACTCATGCTACTGTGTCTGCTTTTAAGATATACTGGGACTACCATCAGGATCTGCCATTACCTTTAAGGGCCTCATATGGTGGATAATCTATACTAATCTATACTACTCTATAATTATGCCGATTCTACTTTTGCCTTATTTAGTCTAACTAATTGCACAGTTACTGCTGTTTCTTTTTCCTCCCAAGCCACTGTCCACATCCTAACTACGGTTTGCCTATGCTATGCTCCCTCAAGTACCTCCAGGTTTAGCATCTTGAACCCAGGGACCAATATACTTGGTGACTTTTTACTCATGCTTTCCCTCTGTACAGTCAGAATGTAGAATGTAGAATTATAATTTATGTCCTTTTCTTTCTTTCTGTTTTAACTCACACCTGTTCTCTATATATTTTTAAATAGTGCAATTCTCTCACATGCCAAGCCTATGTATCAACCTGTCTGCTATTAAAATCTTGTCTGTAAACTCTTGCACTTCAAAAATAAAGAATATAAAAAATAAACAAATAAATATTTTTTTTAGGTGAAAGTTGTCCTTTAAGTGTTTTAAGAGTTAAGACATTCAAATATATTTATGACTGGATGGAAAGCTAGAAATATAATCAAGATGAGCCAGTGTCACCCATAGGGTTATGCACTAAAATGAGAATTCAAAGTGGATTCAAAGTGATTTTAAAAATTTAGGCCATAGAAGCAGAACTGGAAGCATGGCTGACTTGAAGATTTTACCATTTTGGTAAATAATACTGTTATTATACATTATAGTTGAGTCTAACATTTGTCACCACTCTGCCAGCTATCAGTACAAATATAAGTTTTTATTATTCCATTACAAATTGTTATGCCGTTCCAACAGGTTTGGGTTTATACTGTATATTTAATGTGGTATGTGGAGACATGTATGCCATCATTCTGAGGATTTTTTTATTTTATTTTTACCAACTTCTAAAGTAATTTTATGAAAGTATGCTTACTGTCCCAGAATATTAACTAATTGTTTTCAGTATATACAGCATGTTTTTTTTTTTTAAATAAATCAGACTACTTACCTAAAATCTCAATGGCTGTATTAAGATAGCAAACAAAACTCTATCCAGTCAAACAAAACTCTATACAGTCATCTCTTACTCATGGTTGATGTTACTGACAGGAGTTAACAGACGACATTCCAGGTGTTATGGAAAAGCAGAGAGGGTCGACATTTGGATTGCAACTATTATTCATAGGAGTGGTTTCGGAGCCTCCTCATTACATATTACTCACAGCAATTTTAAAGCTTACTACTGGTTTTATATTACATCACACCCTATTGCAATTAATGTCTTTTTCTCACAATCTCAAAAACAATACATAATGATCCAGCATGGAGAAGTATGTCAAATCAAAAGTGTGACATTTACTTAGCTAAAAACTCTCTTTTAGATTTCAGAAAATGTCAGACCTATGGAGATTTGGCATCAGACCTGGTATTGGACATAGACTCTAAATTTCCTCCAGTTACTTGCATGTACCAGATCTGCTCTGCTTTTTAATGCTCATGTACTCTTGGTATGTATTTTTTTTTTTATTGTGCCATCATAGAACCAGTAAAGCTACTAGTAGGATGTACTTAAAGGGTTACTCCAAGACCCTAGACCACTTCAGTGACTTGCCTGGAATCTGTTTCCTAGAATTTTACTTTGAAATGCAGCACATCTAGAGATTGACCCATCTTCTGCTGTAGGTGTAACTCCACCTCTAGCAGCATCATGGTGATGACATCAGCCAGCCCAGAACTAGAGTTTCAGGCTGGCTAATGGCTAATGTCAATTCTGTGCAAATATTGTTGCACACAATGACAGTCATTGGTTGGGAGCGGTCTGCTGATACAGAAGCCAGCATTGTAGAAGCTGGAAGCACATCACCATGAAGCATCAGAGACAAGTAAAGACCCAGGCAAGGGTGCAAACTCTTTCTTTATGGTATATGCCATCACCATGTAACATGGCTAAGGTGCTCCTGGCATCATAACCCCTACAGCAAGCTGTAGTGGTTATAATGCTTGTGGTAACCCTTCAAATGGTCCATGTTAGCTTGGCTCCAAGAGTGCTTTAGATTACAACTGCATGCTTGTTTTGGGGTTGGAATGTGTATTCATGTGCAAGCCATTATGTGTGCAGCACAGCTCTCTATTTGAGTGCATATAGCCTTTATTAGCATGCAGTGCATATGCCCTGACACTATGGGAGAGGTTTATCAATGACTCTATGGGAGATATTTATCAATGCTGGAAAATGGTTATTTTTGGTCTCTAAGATATTTGCATGTATTACATTTTTCTAAAAAGGTCCAAAAAGTATCAGCCTTAATTCAGGCAATTTTCATACACATATCTCTCCAGTCCAGCTTAACCTCTTCTGAGACAGGTCCATCAAACTGGGACAGAGCTTCCTGCATTCACTGCTGAACTCTGAGGTTTGGCACCTAGATTTCTGCACTCCACAATCTGCTTCTGCTCCGGCCTGGTCAAACTCTGTAGTCACATCCTCCCAGATCTGTTGTACCACCTCTGCTGATGGATTGGCTCCAAAGAAAGCCAATCTCTGTGACACTCATCGGATGAGAATGCTATACAAATGCTAACTTTTATCCATATCCTTAAATTCTGGAAGATGTGCAGGGATTCCAGTGGATGTTTCTAAAACAGCTAGAATGCCATCCCACCCCTGCCACCAATGTGACGTAGCTCCTGTACTCCAACTCCGACCTCTCTGCCAGGTCAGCTTACTCGCTACTGCCAGGGGCGGACTGAGAACCCTCAGGACCCCCGGGCAAAATAAATCAAGGGCCCCTTACAGGCCCCACCCATACTCCGCAGCAAGCGCCACTCTTGTCCCGCCTCCATGCACCGCCTCCAGCCACACCCTACACAATCTTTAGACACAAGGAACAAAAGTGCAATAATCCCTTCGAGGCCCCAGTAGAGACTACAATTGAGGGCTAATGGGCCATGGTCTTTCTAGAAGAGGCTATCTCAGTGTCCTTTAGAGAGTGTGTTAGAAAGAATCCCCTCTAGGCCCCATTAGAGACTACAATGGAGTCTAATAGGCTTGGAAGGGGGTCTTTCTAACAGAGGCCATCTCAGCGTCCCTGCTGAAAACAGTCGCCTCCAGGCCCCAGTAGAGACTACAATTGAGGGCTAATGAGCCATGGAGGGGGGGGGGGGTCATTCTAGCAGAGACTATCTCATTGTCCTTTAGAGAGTGTGTTAGAAATAATTTCCTCCAGGTCCCATTAGAGACTACAATGGAGTCTAATGGGACCTGGAGGGGGGTCTCTCCAACACTCTGGTTCCTATTCACAATATAGCAACACAACATAGCTTGCTGATACCTAGGCCAAGTTGGCTCCTCTGTTGCTGGCTGGCAGTCTGTGGGCTTGCTGGAAGGCTGTGGGCTTACTGGCTGCGGCTGGCAGGCTGTGGGCTTGCTGGCTACTGCCGGCAGGTTGTGGGTTTGCTGACTGCGGCTGGCAGGCTGTGGGCTGGCAGGCTGCGGCTTGCTGGCTGTGGCTTGCTGGCTGACAGGCTGTGGCTTGCTGTAGGCCTGTGGGCTGGCTGGCTGGCCTGTGGGCTAACTGGTGGCCTGTGGGCTGGCTGGCTGGCTACTGGCCAGCCTGTGGGCTGGCTGGTCGGCCTGTGGGCTGGCTGGCTGGCCTGTGGGCTGGCTGGCTTGCTGGCTACTGGGGCACTTGTAGATTATTTAAAGAAATAATCCACGCACAATAACCACTACTGCTCTGTGTAGTGCTTATGGTGCCAGGAGGGCCGGGCCCCCCTCCCAGAGTAAGTAGTCAAACTGTTTAAGAACAGTTTGACAACTTACCTGGGGTCTGCTGGGATATGAGGCTGTAGTAGGGTATAGGAGCAGTGGTGCAATGTGTGAGGGGTGCAGTGTGTGTGTGAAAGGTTCAGTGTGTGTGAGGGGGTGTAGTGTGTGAATGGTTCAGTGTGTGTGAGGGGGTGTAGTGTGTGAATGTGTAGGGTGTGTGGGGCAATGTGTAGGGTGTGTGGGGCAATGTGTAGGGTGTGTGGGGCAATGTGTAGGGTGTGTGGGGCAATGTGTGTATGAGGGGGCTGTGTGTGTGGGGCAATGTGTAGGGTGTGTGGGGCAATGTGTGTATGGGGGGCTGTGTATGTGTGTGTGTGTGTGTGAGGCAATGTGTGTAAATGTGTATGTGTGTGTGTGTGAGGCAATGTGTGTAAATGTGTATGTGTGTGTGTGTGAGGCAATGTGTGTAAATGTGTATGTGTGTGTGTGTGAGGCAATGTGTGTAAACGTGTATGTGTGTGTGTGTGAGGCAATGTGTGTATGTTGTGTGTGTGAGGGAATATGTGTATGTTGTTGTGTGTGAGGCAATATGTGTATGGTGTGTGTGTGGGAGGCAATATGTGTATAGTGTGTGTGTGGGAGGCAATATGTGTATGGTGTGTGTGTGGGAGGCAATATGTGTATGGTGTGTGGGGGAGGCAATATGTGTATGGTGTGTGGGGGAGGCAATATATGTATGGTGTGTGGGGGAGGCAATATGTGTATGGTGTGTACAGGCTAAGCACACAAAGAATAGTCAGGAAACAAGCCGAGTAAGGGGAACCAGAAGACAGAATAACGAGAGACAAGCCGAGGTCAAAGGGTAGGAGAAAGTCGCAAAGTCGGATACACAAGCCAGAGAGTACGTAACCAGAGAGAAACACAAGTTCAGTAGCAATACTAGCAAGCAAAGACCACAACAGGGCAGAGAGAGACAGGAAAGGTAAGTATTTAAACCTATAAATTAATTCTGATTGGATAATTTCCAATCAGAATTAACAATCACACGTGGGAGATATTTATACCTCCCACTGTGATTGAGGCACTGTGCCTTTAACGCCGGGTCAGGTGGCTGACCCCGGCATTTATAAAACTGGGCGGTCTCCCAGCGTGCAGCGTCATGCATGCTGCCGCTGGGGGACGGAGAGGAAGACGCGGGCGGCATCCGAGGCTGGGAGGATGCCGCCCGCCGAGCATACGCCGGGAAGGGGACCCCGGACGGCTGGAGGGTGAGTGCCGCGAGCGGACTGAAGCCTCCCCTCGCAGCCGCCCGCGGGATCCTGACATTACCCCCCCCTCGAAGACCGCCCGGAGAGCGGGAAGCAGAAGGCTTCAGAGGAAACCGGGCATGAAAGGAGCGGACCAAAGAGGGAGCGTGCAAATCAGAGCTTGAAACCCAAGACCGCTCCTCAGGGCCGTACCCCTTCCAATCCACCAGATATTGTAGCCGACCCCTAGAAACACGAGAGTCGAGGAGGGCAGCCACTTCGTACACGTCACTAGAGACAGTACGAGGGGAAACGGGCCGTCCGAGGGAACGAGAGAACCGGTTACACAGCAAGGGCTTCAAAAGCGAGACGTGAAACAAGTTCGGAAAACGCATGGAAGGAGGCAAGTCCAGGGAGTAGGAAACGGGGTTAATCCTACGTAACACCTTGTAGGGACCAAGCAAACTTCAACGAGGGAACCTTGAGACAGAGGTTCCTTGAGGACAACCATACCCTATCACCCGGAGCATAAGAAGGGGCCGCACCCCTTCGGCGATCAGCAAACTTCTTCTGAGCAGCTGCTGAATGAGACAGCGCAATATGGACCTGATCCCACATCTTCCGCAAAGAAGCGAGGTGCTGGTCCAAGGCGGGCATTCCCTTGTCGGAGAACGCACCGGGAAGGACAGAAGGCTGAAACCCATAAGCAACCTCAAAAGGACTTAAGCCAGTAGATGAATGAGACACCGTATTCCTGGCAAATTCAGCCCACGGAAGGAGACGAGACCAGTCGTCCTGGTGCGCATTAGTGAAGCAGCACAAATACAATTCCACAGACTGATTAGCACGTTCGGCTGCACCATTAGATTGCGGGTGATAGGAGGAAGTGAACGACAAGGAGACCCCCATCTCAGCACAAAAGCCCCTCCAAAACCGAGAGACAAATTGAGGACCCCTGTCAGACACGATATCCTGAGGTACCCCATGCAAGCGGAACACTTCCTTGGCAAACACCTGAGCTAGCTGAACCGCAGAAGGCAGTTTCTTAAGCGGAATAAAGTGCGCCATTTTAGAGAACCTATCCGTCACAGTCAATATCATTGTCTGACCATCAGAAGGAGGAAGGTCTACAATAAAATCCATGGATAAGTGGGTCCATGGTTTCTTGGGTACAGATAGAGGCATCAGTAGACCCTGGGGTCTCACATTAGGAGACTTACACTGCGTACAGACCTGACAAGCCTGTACAAAATCCACTACGTCTCGCTTAAGTGAAGGCCACCAGAACTGTTGAAGGAGGCCCTTATAAGTCTTGGTAACCCCCGGATGACCGGCAGTTTTGGCGGTGTGAAATAAAGTTAACAACTTTTTTCTGTAATTTACTTTAACATATAGTTTACCAACAGGCGTCTCAGGGGGTGTTTGGGTTTGGTATGTCTTAATACCATCAAGGAAAGGAGACGAAATAACCAAACGGGTAGCAGCTATTACCTGAGACGCAGGTACAATAGGTTCAGGAGTGGGGTTAACAAATTCTAAAGGTTCATACTGTCGAGAGATAGCGTCAGCTTTGGCATTATGGCAACCAGGTCTATAGGTAATAACGTATTGGAAGCGTGAAAGAAAAAGAGACCATCTAGCCTGCCGGGCGAACAACCTTCTAGCATCAGCTATATAGGAGAGGTTCTTATGATCTGTTATAACCGTAATTTTGTGTCTAGAACCCTCTAATAAGTACCTCCATTCCTTAAAAGCTAACACAATAGCTAATAGTTCCCTGTTCCCAACATCGTAATTCTTTTCTGGATCAGACAACCTTTTTGAGAAGTAACAACAAGGATGAAGGGGTTCGTCATACGATAACCTCTGTGACAGTACTGCTCCCACACCCAATTCAGAAGCGTCTACTTCCATAACAAAGGGAAGAGAAGGATTAGGGTGGTGTAGCACTGGGGCAGAGGCGAATGCCTTCTTGAGAGTTTTGAAGGCCTTAAGAGCTTCAGGAGTCCAAACCCTAGGGTGTAGGCCTAGGGTGCTGACCTTTTTTAGTCAGCTTCGTGATAGGGGAGATAAGCGGTGAAACGTTTTTTATAAATTTCCTATAATAGTTGGCAAATCCTATAAAACGCTGGATAGCCTTAAGTCCTTGGGGAAGTGGACAGGACAGTATGGCTTCCAGTTTAGCAGGATCCATACTGAAACCCTGTTTGGAAATTATATATCCTAGGAATTGCAGAGGTCTAATCGAACAAACATTTTTCTAACTTACAATAAAGTCCGTTCTTTAATAACTTTTTAAGCACCATCCTAACATGCTTATGGTGTGACTTCAAATCAGGAGAATATACAAGTATGTCGTCAAGGTATGCCACGGCACAGACATGCAGTAGATCCATAAGGACATCATTTATGATTACACAGTCCAAAAGGCATGACCAGATATTCGTAATGCCCACTACGCGTATTGAACGTTGTCTTCCACTCGTCATTCTCCTTTATACGGACAAGGTTATAAGCCCCCCTGAGGTCTAATTTAGTAAAGTACTTAGAACCTTTAACACGATCGAACAACTCAGTGATGAGGGGGATAGGGTAGGTGTTTTTAACCATTATATTGTTCAGACCCCTGTCTATACATGGCCTTAGGTCACCCTCCTTTTTGGCAACGAAAAATAAACCAGCCCCAGCAGGAGAGGAGGACCTTCTGATAAAACCTTTACTTAAGGCATTCTGTATGTACTCCTCCATGACCTGGTTCTCTTTTTCGGAAAGAGGATATACCTTACCCCTAGGCGGCATAGTACCCGGTAAGAGGTTTATGGCACAATCATATTCACGGTGCGCGGGCAGTTTATCTGCCTCCCTTTTTTCATAAACCTTTGCTAGGTCTGCATACACAGGAGGGACTGAAACAGAAAGTGGTTTGGCTGTGGGCACATTAAGCAAGCCAACAGGACAAACACGGGTCATACAATCCCCTTGACAAGATTTTCCCCAGGAGAGAATCTCCAAAGAACCCCAATCAAGCACTGGGTTGTGCTTAACCAACCAGGGGAAGCCCAAAACGATAGAGGCTGTAGGAGAGTCAATTATTTGAAAGGACAACCTTTCCTTGTGCAAGGCACCCACAGACATAACCAGTTCTTGGGTCTCATGGGTCACCAGAGGTTTTTCCAGTGGTCTACCGTCTATGGCCTCCACGGCCAAGGGAGTAACCTTTTGGATCAGAGTCAAAGATGCGGTTTTAGCAAAACTCTCATCCATAAGATTGTCAGCAGCCCCTGAATCAATCAAGGCTTTGGTAGTCAAGGTAGTATTCCTAACTAAAAGGGTAACCGTAATAAAGGGGACATGAGGGGAAAAGGACATAACACCCGAGGCCGACCCCTTTATAGGCCTTAGGTGCTGAAGTTTTCCCTGCAATTCAGGGCAGGTTCTTAGAAGATGTCCCCTTTTCCCACAGTAAAAGCATAACCCTTCCCTTCTTCGATATGATTTTTCAACCTCAGTTAATCCAGTAGCACCCACTTGCATGGGTTCAGTGGGAGGTTGGTTAGAAGGGGGTAATGCTAGTAGCGCAGTATTGGGCAAAGCAGGTAACATCTGTGTATTCATACGCCTCTGACTACGTCTCTCTCTAATACGATTATCAATATGGATGAAATAATCAATAAGATCATCCAGAAGGACAGGCAATTCCCTGGACGCTATTTCATCCAGGATGTAAGCGGCCAAACCCTCCTGGAATGCTGTTACGAGAGCGTCATTATACCAAACCACTTCAGCTGCTAAAGTGTGGAATTCAATAGTGTAATCCGCTACCGATCTGTTCCCTTGACGAACCCTAAGCAGAGCTTTGCCAGCAGAAGCAGCCCTACCGGGTAGATCGAAAGTACATTTAAAGGACCACTCTAGTGCCAGGAAAACATACTCTTTTTCCTGGCACTAGAGTGCCCTGAGGGTGCCCCCACCCTCAGGGACCCACTCCCGCCGGGCTCTGGGGGGAGGAAGGGGTTAAACTTACCTCTTTCTCCAGCGCCGGGCGGGGAGCTTTCCTCCTCCTCTCCTTCTTCCTTGCGACGTCATCGGCTGAATGCGCATGCGCGGCAGGAGCCGCGCTCGCATTCAGCCGGTCGCATAGGAAAGCATTTACAATGCTTTCCTATGGACGCTTGCCTGCTCTCACTGTGATTTTCACAGTGAGAAGCACGCAGGAGCCTCTAGCGGCTGTCAATGAGACAGCCACTAGAGGTTTTAGAGGCTGGATTAACCCTCAGTATAAACATAGCAGTTTCTCTGAAACTACTATGTTTATAAAAAAAAAGGGATAATCCTAGAGGGACCTGGCACCCAGACCACCTCATTAAGCTGAAGTGGTCTGGGTGCCTAGAGTGGTCCTTTAAAGGCTGTTAAAAACACAGCAAAGGATGTAGGGGACGTATTCTCCCATATGGGATTAGCCCATGCTAAAGCTTTCCCGGAAAGATGGTTAATAAGGAAAGCAATCTTAGTTCTATCAGTGGGATAGGAACGAGGATTCATCACCAAATGGATATCAATTTGGTTGAGGAAACCACGACATAATGACGGATCACCACTATAACGCTGTGGTGGCGTCATATGCACTACATGAGCAGGAACAGGTACTGGCTCGGGAACGGGTTCTGGCGTCGTAGTAACTGCTTCTTGGACACCAGACTGCAAGTGAGCAGTACGAGCCAGTATGGTTGGTAAAGCCTGAGCAAATTGGTCCATACGGTGGTCTAAACCATCCATTCTAGCTTCCTGATTAACCAATAACTGTGGAATGTCAGCAGGTTTCATTATGGCCCTGTTGTAATGTCACGATTCTGGGAACCAAACACGCTAACACACACACAAAGAAAAGGTGCAGTACCGGACCTTAGAGTGGCCGGGCTAAGCACACAAAGAATAGTCAGGAAACAAGCCGAGTAAGGGGAACCCCGAGTAAGGGGAAGACAGAATAACGAGAGACAAGCCGAGGTCAAAGGGTAGGAGAAAGTCGCAAAGTCGGATACACAAGCCAGAGAGTACGTAACCAGAGAGAAACACAAGTTCAGTAGCAATACTAGCAAGCAGAGACCACAACAGGGCAGAGAGAGACAGGAAAGGTAAGTATTTAAACCTATAGATTAATTCTGATTGGATAATTTCCAATCAGAATTAACAATCACACGTGGGAGATATTTATACCTCCCACTGTGATTGAGGCACTGTGCCTTTAACGCCGGGTCAGGTGGCTGACCCCGGCGTTTCTAAAACTGGGCGGTCTCCCAGCGTGCAGCGTCATGCATGCTGCCGCTGGGGGACAGAAAGGAAGACGCGGGCGGCATCCGAGGCTGGGAGGATGCCGCCCGCCGAGCGTACGCCGGGAAGGGGACCGCGGACGGCTGGAGGGTGAGTGCCGCGAGAGGACTGAAGCCTCCTCTCGCAGCCGCCCGCGGGATCCTGACAAAAGGAAGAAAATGACAATTCAATGCCCAACTGTTTACTGAAAACCCTCCAAAACCGAGACACAAACTGAGAACCTCTGTCAGATACAATATTGTGAGGAATGCCATGTAGTCGGACATTTTCTCATATAAAAATAAGAACCAGGTCTTGAGAGGATGGCAATTTTTTGAGTGGAACAAAATGAGCCATCTTAGAAAAGCAGTCAACCACCATAAGGATGATGGTATAGCCATTAGAGTTAGGAAGTTCTTGATGAAATCCATGGACAAATGGGACCACGGAACACTAGGTACAGGAAGTGGATGCAACAGTGAAAGCTTATGAGGTACCTTAGAAACTGCTCAAACAGAACAGGCCTGCACATATTCTTTAACATCTTTCCTGAGAGAATGCCACCAAAATGATCTCATGATTGCGGATATGGATTTATTAATGCCTGAATGTCCAGCAGTTACTTTGTTGTTGAACACCCTCA
Source organism: Pelobates fuscus (assembly GCF_036172605.1). Lineage (NCBI taxonomy): Eukaryota > Metazoa > Chordata > Amphibia > Anura > Pelobatidae > Pelobates > Pelobates fuscus. The sequence continues at coordinate 166,894,550 of NC_086320.1, read as the reverse complement.
CGACATTCTCTCTTTCAACCAACGGAACAAATAATTTATCTAATTTATCTGGTTTATTGCACACAGAGGTCTGGGTGTCTCTTTAATTGGACTCTGCCGTTATGAACATGTCCCAGACCAGCTAATTGATCTATTTATTCCTGAACACATGTTGAAATATATTCTGGATTTTCAGGTACATTCATCACTGAAGTAGTGTTGGAAATATACAAA